>NC_056731.1:600202194-600252194 GCF_019279795.1 Protopterus annectens | reverse complement strand
AAATGTAATTTGATAGTCTGTTCCGTGCATCGGCTACTCTGTCAGAGAACCAGTTAGTACACTTCTCATTCCTATAGAATCTTCTACATAGGTTGTCTGATGATTCTCTAGTACTTTTTGATAACCCCAAACATTCCCAGAGGTAGTTGTATCTAAATGCCCTATACACCTGAATAAAATCTCTTAGATATCTGTCAGAGACACTGTACAAGTTCAGATAGTTTAGTCTTTCATAATAACTTAAATTTTCACATCCATTGTTGCCCTTGGTATATTTCCACTGCACTCTTTCCAGTTTACTCATGCTTGTTTTCTTATAGGGTTTCCATATTGTTATTCCATACTCAAGATTGGGTATAATGTAACTAACAAACAATGACTTCATCATTTTTTATTTCCTAGACTCTATAAATCTTTTTATATAACCTATAGTTCTAGAACTATCATTAACCAATGGGTTGATATGATTAGAAAAACTCATAGCTGAATCTACCCGTACGCCCAGGTCCTTAAATGCATCTACAGTTTCAATCACTATGTGCTGTATTAAATATTCACCTTTCAGTTTATGTCTTCCAAATCTCATATGCTTAGTTTTTGATGTATTTATCAGAATATTATTCTCCTGTGCCCAAATGATCAAATTATTCAAGTTATTTTGCAGACATGCCTTATCTGTAACACATGTAATCAATTTGCCCAATTTCAGGTTGTCTGCATATAGAACACCTCAGATGAAAAAGTTAGGTCTGAAAGATACAATCTAAACAAATAAGGGCCTAGGACAGAGCCTTGTGGGACACCCTGACTATGACCAAGGATTTTGCCTGTCCAGTTTTTGTATTATACTTGCCATGTCCTGTTTGTAAGCCATGCAGCTATCCATCTTTTCAGGACTACATGAATACCTAGTTTACTAATTTATTAATCACTGTAGTGTATGACACTGTGAAATGCTGAAGTTAAATCTATATAAATGACATCACAGCACAATATTGTTATTATATTATTATAGAACATCATGTTATAGGTGGTTGATCTATTTTCAATATATGCATACTGATACATGGTTTCAAGTCTCAACCTATCCATTTCTAACAATAATTTATCCAATATTACCTTCTCCATTATTTTTCCACAACATGCAAGTAGACTTAAGGGTCTATATGACTCTGGGTTTGTCCTGCTCCCCTTTCCCTTAAAGACAGGCTTAATTAGCCCATGTCTCCAATCTTGTCAATGGTTATATAACTTACCATTCCATATCATGAAGTATAGAATATTTTAAGAAACTTTTCTCAGCCTCTTACTGTGGCATCTTATATATAAATATTTCACATGTACATAGAACTTTATGTATTATATGTATGACTGTATTCTATTTTATGTACATCTTAGCTTGCATTTTGTGTATATATATATATATATATATATATATATATATATATATATATATTTTTTTTTTTTTTTGGAACTCACCCCATCTGCATTGCATCTTACCATTATGTTGTGAAGTTTGCTATGTACTCATCTTGTATATAATATGGACGAATGGGTGTGCCTTCTTTGAAGGTTTGGCATCGGGCTGGCAACTCAGCACCGTAAAAAATCCACTGCCAATCATTAGTAGACTGGAGTTCCGCTGTGGCGACCCCCTAACCTGGAAAAGCCGAAAGATATTAGTTACTGTTACTTGAAAGACTTTGATGTATTTTCTGCTCTTTGATCATTTTGGTCATGGCTGAAAAGGGTCAATAGACAAGTCTGAGTACCCAGTAAATACATAAGTAAGTAATAAACCAGCATTTTAAAATCTATATAGCTGAAATTTAGGCAAATGTTCTACTGCATGTTGATCAAAACTTGTAATATATTTAGAAGTTGGCTCTGAAAAATGTCTTTCAGCATGTGCAAACAGTCCCATGAATAGATTCATAGGTTTGTAGGTGTTTTCTAGGCTAACAACCACGACCCTTGTGGTTATTAGCCTAGTAAACACCTATGAACCTAGAAGGGCCTTTTTATGCCTAGCCATGCATCCCAAATCTCTGACAATTTGTGATACCCTTGATAAGTATAAGCATGGGCCTGGGAGATGAACCATTTACAGATTATGTATTTGCACTGGAGACATATGTGCCAAACCGGGGATGAATTTCTAGTTTCCCATCCAGTTGTCCAAATTGCACTTGAATTGGGTTAGGGAGGAACTCTGCTTCACATGGATGGGGAACCTGTTCCATAGATGAGGTAGTCTCTGGGATACATACCTATCTCTCCAGCAGGTCCTAGTTATATCGCAGGCAAGGTTTGAGACTTTAGAACGGGTAATTCTGGTACTGTTTGTTTTGTGGATATGCAAGAGGTCCATCAGAGTGGGGTCTGACAATGCCCTTTATGCCAGGCATAGATCTCCCCTCAAAAGCCTGTAGGAGAGAGAATACAGGGATATGGACTTGAGGTGGTCTGCATAGGACATATTACTTATGGCCTCTATTCTTTTAATAAGGAACCTCTGTGGACATTCCAGTTGTTGGATATGCCTGGTTAGGTACATACCAAAGGGGGCATTTTGCTCAATGATAGGTCTGAGGAATGCTGAACACAGTGGATCAATGACATCCTTGGACTTAGATGCCATACATTTGTTTATAAGATGTGCAACATTGAATGATTTCCTTACCACTGTAAACACATGATTATCAAAGGCTAGATTACTATTTATGTGTGTCCCTAAGTCCCTGACTAATGGGTCAACTCTAAGGGTTGTGTTGTCAATATGATAGTTACCAGGGATGGATGACATCACAAAGGATACTATTATGCATTTATTGGCATTTAGTTTTAGTCCATGGCTCTGACACCAGTTGTTTGTCTGTGTCAGCCCCTCCTGGAGAACATTTGTTTCAATGTAAGATTCTATGACAGCTACTAATTTGCAATCATCTGCAAATTCACTCAGCCAGAAACCACTGACATTGGCCTTGACTTCTGAGAAGTAAATGCCAAAAAGGAGCGGCCCAAGGACTGATCCCTGAGGGACTCCACTTCTGACTGGACTCTCTGTACAGGTGGACTCCCCAATTTTAACTTCCTGGATCCTGTCTGTGAGCCAGTTGACTATCCACCGGGTGACATATGGGTTTGTACCTAACCTCCTGAGTTTGTCAACAATGCTCAAGTTGGGTATTGTGTCAAATGCCTTTGCCAGGTCAAGGTAGGCAGTGTGAATGATTTTGCCCTCATCCATTGCTTTGGTGACCTTCTCAAAGACGTCCACCAGGTTGCGAAGGGTGTTCTGCCCATGATGAAACTAAACTGGGTTGTTTCCAGTGTCTGGAGTTTTACTGTTTACTATATCTCTATTGATTATCTCCATGATAATTCTTTCCATAGCTTTATATATAAGACTAGTGAGACTTATGAGTCTGTAATTTCCAGGTATGTAGATGGCCCACCTTTGTGCAGAGGGATGACTATTGCCTTTCTTCATTCATGAGGCACAAACCTGTTTGGAAGTTACAGTTAAATAGTAATTCTAGAGGCCCTGGTAGGTCATGTTTCATGGTATTTAGAAGGCATCCTGGGATATTATCTGGGCCCATTGATGCAGTGTTCTTGGTCTTAGAGAGAGCATTAAGGACCTGTTCCCTAGTGAGGGGGAGTTATATTTGATATTTCCTGAGGGAAGGTTGAGGGGGAGATAGCTGTGCAACACTTTATATTAGTTAGATACTTAAAGATTATATTTAAAGGTACAAAAGCACTTTTCTTTTCACACAAAAATATGTTTACCTGCATTTTTTGCATGCAAACACCTTTTTCCTGTGAAAAGTGCATTTTGTAGCCTTTACAAAATATTAAGTTTTAAAGATTGCTTCCAAACCTGGAAGACTAAATGTAGTGAGCCATGTTCACAGCATTAATATTCATGGGACAGCTGGGGGTGGTTATGTCACTCTGGGTCCCAGCATTTATTATATGGGATTAGCATAAGCTAAGTAAGTGTACATTAGTTATGTAATTGTGAAATTGTTAAATTAGCAGTTTGACAAAAAGCAAACCATTTTAAGTGTGCTGCATCCAGTATCTTCTTGGACTAAAACTGGTGTACAATGTGGTCAGTTTTACTAGAGCCTTGCTAAACTGCAGTTCCCAACACTACCTCAAACTCAAACTCTATACCTTGCATCTGTGTAACTTAAATAATTTACATTTTAGGAGCTGGTGGTTTAGCATCAGTCTCTAGAAAATTCTCATCAAGAGCAGACTGAAGGAAAACATTGCTAAAGATCAGAGCTGCCCATGTGTCAGGAGTTGAAGATATCTCCTACTGGGTGAAGAATGTTTTCTGCAACTCTACTTAAAATGATCTTGTATGGTTAAACACTCAATCTAAATGATGGATCTTCAGGAAGAGGGGACCTGATGAGTGGCAACCCTCGTCACTCTCATCTATAATATACCCAGTCACTAAAGAAATTTGGTCAGAGTACACTGGTTCATAATTGCCTTCTTCTTCTGAATCAGGGATCTTGGACAAATCTGTATGTCAAGAACATGGATACGTTAATTACACTGCAATACTTGAACAAGTACTCTCATGTTTGGCAAGCAAATCACTGAATTTTATCCTTGTAACTGCAGATAATTTAAGAAAAACTGCTGTGGTGGGGCTGCGCTAGCGTTGTCACCTAACAGTAGGACGCTGCCTGGTTCGATTCTCAGCTAGAGCGTCTTCTGCATGGAGACATGCGTGAATGGGCATACCTTCGTTGAAGGTTGTGTGTCAGGGCTGGCAACTCGGCATGTAAAAATCCACTGCCAATCATTAAGTTCTGCTGTGGTGACCCCTAATCGGGAAAAGCCAAAAGACACAAACAAACTGCAGATAATTTAAGGATAGTCAAAAAAAAAAACATCTTAAAATATTGGAAGATTTACAATCTCTATGAAGTGAGAGCTGTCACAATCTGAATATCAGAGTTGATATACTGAACGGTCAAATTCTAACATCAGCAAAAGTGTGGTGAAAGGCCGGGCCATGTTTCAGAACTATGGATTTGACTACAAAGAAAAACAATCTGTAATTTGTTTTGTTTTGTAGAAGCCTTAAAATTAATTGTGTGAAAGGTTAGCAAATGTGTACGGCCTCCATAGGATTTGTAAAACACCTAGGACTCCTAGCATTGCCACTTTTATTAAATGTCTACCAAGAGACGCACAAAAGCACACTCTGAATGCATTATAGAAGCCAAAAGGAAAAGCTGTAAAACCAAATCACGTTATTATGGCAGGCCCCATGACACCCACTTTGGGGTATAGGAGCCTAAAAATATTTAGATGCAATTATAATGATTCTGATGCATTTATACAGAACAGAAGATCAAGAAATAATAAAAAGTATATACTTTTCTAGTTCCAAGGTGGATTTTTTTCTTTCAATAGAGGTGAAGAAATAGTGGTAAAACAGTACTAAATTTTATCCAAATGGAAGTTTTACATGTAATACTGAAAGAATTATATATGTACTGAAATGTGCTTGTAAGTTGTTTGATACTGGAGAGACTGGTTGATCATTTAAGACACATTTCCAGGAACCTATTAGAGACATTATCCATTGGGTGCACATTTTGAGGAATTTTGTGGAAATAAGCCAGACTGTTTAATGGGGTGTATGTTAGAAAAAGTTAATTTATTTGTAGGGGAATGTGTTAATATTAAAACCAAGTTATTGCAGAAAGAAACATAATTTATTTTAAAGTATAACAGTTTAGAACCATTTGGTCTTAACAAAGAATGTAATTGGAAATATGTAATTTAACAATTATTTGTTAATTACATAACAGAGTTATACTGAGTATTTGAATGGTTTTATGTTAAATGTTTTTTACTCTTGGAAGGCTTCTGCCCAAGGCACTGAGTCTTTTAATTAATTGCATTTGTTCCTAGTTCGTGGTTGGGTGTTGTTTGATAATCTTTTTCATTTTGGTGGCTTTTATTATAATATTACAAAAAATGCCTATATGATTTCCTTTAGCAACGGTGTTTATGATGTAGTTATAGCATTAACATATGCAAAATGAATATGTGCTATAGGTGAGTTGTACATCAGTCTTTTTTTATCTGACCCTTCTGCCATTCAGCTTTCTGATCTACCTCAGATTGCATGGTCTTTGCATAACACATGCTGCTTAGTGTTCTGTGTAAAAGATATATACGGATTCTTTAGATTAATTAAAGAGTACATCAGTTAACTCAGACTCCAACTCCTTCAACACCTTATAAGGGCATTGTCAAACTGATCTATAGTGTTACTTCTCTCAAATGCTACCATAAAGATCCAAATTTGGGTACGAGTGTAACCAAGTATTTCGGCACTGGCTGCAGTGATCACTTCAGAACTTAATGTACTTTACTGATCTTTTATGCCACTTTCTTGGCTACTCTCTTTACACATCACTCACTTGATTCCGCTGAGCAATATTTTCTCCTTTATGCCACCGAAGGATTGGCTGTAGTGCAGGCAACTCCTTATCAGTCTCTGGAACTATATGCTGACGTAGGCTGTAGGCTGCTTCAAAAACAATTGGTGATATCACGTCTTTGACATATTGCTGCAGTCAAACAAAAAGAGCAGTATTAATGCTTTTACAGAGAAAAGCATGAAAAATGCAACCAGAGATACATGCCATATGCACTTAGTAGGAATGATTGAAGCTGGTCTGCACTCTGGGTCCAAAGACCTCACTACAAATAAACTCTGTGCAACTAAGTTTACAAAACAGGTCCATTTTTTTAACTAGTGGCTCGGTGTGTACATATTTTAGGATATATTTTACAACAAAAGGGTGTCAATAAAGGTGTCTTCCCATACCTGTGTAATATGTCAGTTGGCTCATAGTAACACACAAACCACCAGCTTCAAAATGTCATGTTCTGTACTACTGGTGAACACATTCATATATGGAAACCAGAACATCCAAAAGCATATATGTAGTCATGAAATTCTAAAAAATAAAAACCAGCACAGAAATGGGAACACACATCTAATGAAAGCAATTTCTTTTACTACAGCCAGGAAAAGTAGTGAACACTTTTGCCTTTACAAACTACTTCCTCAGACTTCTCTGCAGTTTCTTATGTTAAGATGTCGGCACTCCTGCTCACCACCTTCAGAGTATCAATCAGGAAACTCTTGTCTTAGTAACTATAAGATTTAAGAACGGAAACATTTTCTAGGCCAACCCAAAGCATATTTTTACAGACCTATCATTCAATCTCAGTTTAAACAACTCAGCCCTGTACTGCTCCCTGTTTATAAATCGCTTCATGCTTGGTTTTACATCTGGAAGTTTTTACACCTTCCACAACAAAGCATAGGCTGATCACTTGCTCGAAGGCAGGCAGAAGAATAATGTAAGATTATCAGAAATGAGATTTCCTGATGGGTATGATAGAAGGTAATTTTGACTTACTTAGAACATTTTACCCCAGTTTTAAACATTTCAAATTCAAAACCAAGAGAATGCCAATTAACAGGTGGTGATCAGTATTCCATGGAACTTCAAATATGAAGCAAAAGAAAGGTCTGAGGAAGATTTATTTTTCCTGAGGACAAAAATACTCACCATTGTTACTGGCTCTTGCTTTCTTTGTTAACTTTTATGAAAGTTACTAAAGCAATCAAATGGGCCGTATCTGGTGCCTTCTTGGAAAGTATTTATTTAACTGGGAAGGCCATCTGGCCCATAGTACCTTTTAAACAATGACATGGGATCAAGCCACTAAAACAAATCAAAGAAGATTACAATTAAATCATCTTTCAGGAGCAAAAGTGATGTACGTAACATAATGATAGATATAAACTGGCAATTCCATTGCCATCAGCTTGAGTACTAACGCTGGCAGGATGTATTGAGCTTTGCATCAAAATATTTCCCAAGCTACAAAACTCACTCCATTCATACAGAATGTTATACAATTTAGGACCATTCTCTACATCTGTTTAAGTTTTCACAAGGTGGAGTAATGGTTCACCACAATGAACAACTAAATAAATAAAGATACCAAGGAAAAGATGATTTCCAAGATGACTGCACACTGTGTAACAGCTTAATTTCAGCTCTCCCATTGTGAAAAATGAAATTCAGAAAAAAGAGCCAGTAAACTCGTATTTTGGGTAAATTTCGGTAACTGGCTAGTAACTGCACTGCCTGAATGTCAGCAAAAAAAAATTCAGGGAACCTGAAAGAAAAATCAATCACAAAAGGTGAGAAAAAACACTAACTGGGAAGAATTCTGCGGCTGTTCAGCAAAAAGCAGCGTGAGCTCCAGCTTTGGTCCAAGACATGACTACCAGTAACCAAGAGGAAAAAATATGTCAAATGTGCTCAGAGTTTATTAAAATAAATGATACACTGATGGAGTATATCAACCCAAATAACAAAAGGCTGGAAAAATGAAAGAGCTTTAAAAATATATTCAGATGTGGTGATAAAACTGGAAAAATCAAAAGTTGAAATGAAGAAAAGGCTGGCTGAATATGAGACTGCTCAAGAACAGATGTTTAAAAACTAAAAGAATTAGAGGACAGTGCACATAGGGAAAACCTGAGATTTTCTGTTGTACAAGAGAATCGGGAAGGAACAAACGGGTCTACATTAAATCATCGAACTCTTAGAAAAGCGAACGATGATTTATCGACCCCATGTAAGAGAAAGCTTACAAACTCAAGCACTTAGAACAGCAATTGTTTTGGGTCTACTTCATTTGGTCAACTTACATTTGGTTGTAAATGATTCTCATTCCAGGGTCGCACTGCAGTGGGGCAGGGGCTATATTTCATTTTCAACTAAATGAAATTTGACCAAATGAGCTTTCAGTGAAGTCTGCTGCCTGAAATCATTTGACCAAATGAATGGGACCCATATATATATATATATATATATATATATATATATATATATATAAACATATATGTATCATACCTCTCAACAATATCCAATTCCATGGTATTTACCAGTTTTGAAGGCAAAATAATGGGGTGCAACGAATTTACGCATGGCCCCTTTAATTCACTTTTTTTTTTTTTTGGATTACAACTTTAAATTTATATCTGACATCACCACGCATCACCAGCCTACAGGGCATACGTGATGACATCAGCTACTGTAATTGCCCATTCTCTGTCAGAGATTTAGTTTGAACTGTTTTGGAGGGAATGTGCTTTGTGCACAGTTTGCACTTTAGCTTGCAGAGTTCGGCAGTCCGCCCACATGGTCTCAGCCTCCAGGAGGTAAGAAAAGAAGAACTGCATATTAAGTTCATTCAAATTCCTCTGGCTGTGTTGGGTGTAATATTTTGCTGCTGGGCCACTTGCTCCCTCTCCATTCAGAACAAACAATGCATTATTTCATCTGCTGCAAGGTGTGTGTGTGAATGAACCTGCTGCTGCGGTGTGTGATATTTTGCTGGGCGCTTTCTCACGATTACTTATCCTGCAGTGCTGCCTGAAACTGTAGTTATTTAATTTATCCTGCTGCTGCAATGCTCCATTTGTCCGGTCACGGTGTGTGTGTACTTTATATTTGTTGAAAGTCTTTGGGGCTGCTTCATTCTGAACAAACTATTTAATTGCTGCATGCAGCGAGGTGTGCCGTTTGAACAATGTGTAAAGTGCAAGTCTTTGCTGGGCTACTGCATTCAGAATGAGACTCTATCTGATTCCTGCTGCCTAAAACTGTGTATTTATTTAATTGTTTTGTTTGTGTAGAAGTTCACAGTAGAACTATTATTTATTCTGCTGCCAAGAGTCTGGTGTGTGTGTGTATTTTATAGTCCATTTGAACAGACTGTCTCACTCTGGATTATTTACCCTGCTGCTGCAGTGTTCCATTTGTAAAGTCCGGTCTTTTTATTTTATATTTATTACTTAATTTTCCTGCTACAATGCTCCATTTGTAAAGTCCGGTCCAGTGTATGCTGAGCCACTGGCTCTGGATTATTTATCTTGCTGCAATGTTCCGTTTGCTGCAAGGTGTGCCGGTTTGAACAAACTGTGTGTAGACTGTAGAATGAATATTTATTCTGCTGCCAAGTACGGTGGGTGTGTGCATTCAGACTGCATGCTGGGCCATTCTCTCTAGATTACTTATCCTGCTAGTTTTTGCTTTATCTATCCTGCTGCAATGCTCTGTCTATGAAGTCTGGTGTGTATTTATGGCTGTTTTTGTGTAAGTCAGTGTGTGTTTATTGCTGATTTATCCTGATAGTTATTGCTTTGCAGACAGAGCATTGCAGAAGGATAAATAAAGCAATAAATAGGATAACTCATCAATAAATACACACCGGACTTTACAGATGGAGCATTGTAGCAGGATAAATAAAGTCTAGTGTATGTTTATTGCTGCTGCAAGGTGTGCTGGTTTGAACAAACTGTTTTTTGTACAAGTCTATGCTGGGCCATGACACTGCAAGAGTGTGTGTGTGTGTGTGTGTGTGTGTGTGTGTGTGTGTGTGTGTGTGTGTGTGTGTGTGTGTGTTTGTACCTCTCAACTGTCCAGACTTTTGCAGAATGTCCAGATGTTTTGCTTATAATTTTGGTCTATTCCTCATAAAATTTGTGTTTTTTTGACAAATCACTATAATGATTTGAGGACTGAAGGTACTAAATAATGACATATGTTTGTGTTTCAGACTTCTAATCCTTCAAAAAATATATGTTAACACAAACTCTGTTACTCTAGCAACTTCTTAAGTTTATAACAGCAATATTTAAAATCTGTCCTTATTTTTGGGTCTTTGTCCCCCCATTTTGTCAGACATTGTCCAGATTTCTTGCAATAAGAGGTTGAGAAGTATGATTGCCATCAACATCCCATACCCCACAATACCAGGTAATTTATTTCACCCCAGCCTGCAGTATGTTCCACTAATCTTTTTTAATGTCTGTTAACATTCCTGTTCCAAACATTCCTGTTCCCCGTTTACTTCAATAGTTGTAGTTTTGGACTTGTTTAAGGTATAGGTATACAGTTGTAGTAGAGCTTGGTTCTGTGAATGGGTAGGGTGTGTTGTAATATCAGGTTACCTTAGCCTCACTTTCAGTCTGTTTCAGTATAGCCACAGAAGAGATATTTCTGAGGATTTTTTTTTTGTTATTTTTTATATTTGTTGGTGTTTTTGTAGTACTATGTTTTACCTGTGTTTTGTAATAATAGCATACTATCTGTTTTCTACTATTTTTCCTTTGATTTGTGTGTGTAAAATGCCCCAGTTCGGTATAACTGGTGGTAAGGGTGAGTCATACCCTGTACCTTGGATACAAGGAGCAAAAGCCTAAGTTCTCTACCTATACCACCACCCCTTGTGATTCAAGGTGTTATGTTTGGCTCATACGTTTGGTCTGTTCCTCTTACAATTTCTGGTTTTCTGGCAAATGAGTAAGAACTGAATTCACTAAATAATTGTAGGCACCTAAGTTTCAGTCTTCCTATCTGGAAATGCATGGTAATACAAAATACTTTATTCTAGCAACTTTTCTAAGATTACACAAGAAATGTTTAAAATGTGTCCCTGGTTTTCGGCCTTTGTCACCCCCCCCCCCAATAAATGTTGGCTTTTTCCAGATTTCTTGTGTTGCATAGTTCTTCAGGGGAGAGAAGCTTAGTGCATCTTATACCAAGTCTGCATGTGCTAGTAGTAGCACAACAGGTCGAATACTTACTTTTGATGCAGAAGGCTGTGGGTTCTACTCCCACAATATGTAGATGGATTGCTGATATTGTACTGTGTACTTTTAAAGGGGGGGGGGTGCTGCAGTCCTGAGAATGTCCTCTTTGGCGGAGATACCCAGTATAACTATGAACCTGTTATCAGTTTGCCAACCATGCCGTGTTGTAATATTACTAGCTTAGTTGGCTTAAATGTTGGCTTTTTCCAGATTTCTTGTGCTGCATAGTTCTTCAGGGGAGAGAAGCTTAGTGCATCTTATACCAAGTCTGCATGTGCTAGTAGTAGCACAACAGGTCGAATACTTACTTTTGATGCAGAAGGCTGTGGGTTCTACTCCCACAATATGTAGATGGATTGCTGATATTGTACTGTGTAATTTTAAAGGGGGGGGGGGTGCTGCAGTCCTGAGAATGTCCTCTTTGGCGGAGATACCCAGTATAACTATGAACCTGTTATCAGTTTGCCAACCATGCCGTGTTGTAATATTACTAGCTTAGGATTTATTTAAATGTAACATAGGCAATTTATTTCTCAAGGGCAACAGGCACTTTGTTTGTAGATGAAACAATGAAATATAAAGTTGTTTGTTAGCAGCAACCTATTTTATTAGTTACAAATCTCTTTAATGTGAAATTATTTAGATGACTTTTACGTCTGCAGAGATTGTGCATATTTTATAATGGAAATGTTCTGAATTGAGCAGTTTTGTCATTATTGGTTCACGCATTTTGTTTTATTGCTTATTGGAAAATTTTTCAAAACAGTAAATTTAAAACACACTCTGCTCTAACAAGTGTGCTGTATTATACAAGATATATAATTTAATACAACTAAGAAGGTGTATCTAAGAACACACACACATGCATGTTTCATGAGTAAGGGACCTATGATTTGAAAACAGCTCAAAGGAAATCATTACCCGCCACTGGCCAAATGCATTTTCTTTGAATGTGGGTTTCAATGCTGTTTCAATGAATATGAGTTTCAAGGGCAGAGAAGTTTTAATGCTAAGTCCATTTTCATTGTGGGACTGTATTGCTTTGTTTAGCAGATGTCTATTAGTGTTTGTGTTATAAAATGTAAAATAAAAGTTTTAAATGAAATCCTAATCATTGTAGAAGTAAAGCAGTATGCACATTACAGTGTTTATTGTAAATGGGGCAAAATAGCCAAGTAATGGGACTTTGGAATGGCTGCGGGGGGAGGGCTGTGTATAGGGGCCCCATTCAACCATGATTTTCTAAGGAGGAAGGGCAGCAAACTCAAAGACAGGCCCCAGTGGCATAAACTCTAGCTATGCCACTAATCAATAGGTCATGGAGAATTACTTTTGGAGGTCCTAGCAAACTATAATATTCTTTTGCTAAGATTAGAGTATTGCCTGCCATTAAATGCCCTACTTTTACCACAAAATCCACATATTGCCAGTCCCCAAAAACAAAATCCTAAGGTTCATCATCTTCTCTCTTCCCAGTGAACATCATCGCTACACATTTAAGAAAATTGTTACCATTTACTACAGGGTCTGGGGACATGTTTTGGTTGTCTGTTTTTCAGTTTGCATTTGAAATTTGGTTTCCCACAATTCCATTGGAGTGGGTGGAGTTACATAATTATGCATGCAAATTGTATGTTAATCAGCGTACAGATTTGTACCTATTTTTCATGGGCCTTTGTCCAGATTTTTGATGTTTCCAGGTTGACAGGTATGATATGTATGTGTATGTGTGTGTGTGTGTGTGTGTGTGTGTATATATATATATGGATTCACTTCAGAACACTGAAATATCAAAACACTGAAACCAAAATCTGGAAACTTCATAAAGTCAAAAACTCAAAACACTGAAACTCAAAACACTGAAAACACACATCAGACATATACTGAGTTTAAACAAGATAAATCATGTTACTTTCCACTAAGAATAAAGGAGGGGGGCAAGACCCCTGCACCCCCCATGTAGGCAGCTGTGCCCCCCACACCTCCTGCTATTTAAATATATCAACTCCAAGACTGCACTTTCACCCATTTGTTAAATGGGTTGGTCCAACTGAGCTAAAAGCCCATTTTCAGTGGATATCCCAGGAGAAAAGCTCCAAATACTTATACAATCATATAAATAAAGTAAAAATAAAACAGGGATACAATCAAGTAATGGAAATATATAACAATTTACCAATTTGAGAAATCCAAAAGAAACAAATAATAAACATACTCGTAGTAAATACAATAGGCCAACAAATGAGGAATGACTTTTACATGTTGTTATTACATGAGGAAAAGGGGGTAAAGCTGTTTAAGCAATTAACCCCCTAGAAGTGGTTAGATGGCAGAAGTAGTACAGAAGGAAATAAGGAGAGTAGAAGGAAGAGGTGAGGGTTTATGTAGGGTCCTGACAAGGGCATAGCCAAGATTTAGACAATTTTTAACTTTGTTAATGAAACTATTGGAGTATATAATGCTTCCTGTAATGAGTGTGAGCTTGTTCCAATTATGAGATATTGAACATCTGTATAATACTTTCTCAACAGTTATATTGGGTTTATATTTTTGAAGAAGGAGTTAGTCTGTATTATGGAAGAGCCATGTACGGGTATAGTAAGATGCAAGATTTGCTAGGGAGGGACAGGCTGAAAGTTTGTTGAGTATGAATAGGAAATGAGTTATGTGGAGTTGTGGAAGTTGAAGCTAATTGGGGAATTTGAGCCACTGTAGATTCTTCAGTGCTAAGCGGTGGTGTTCGGTATGTGGTAGATTTGCACCAAATTTTGCAATTTTATTGTATGCCTGTTGAAGCTTAGAAATTAAGGAAGACTGAAGGTTTGTAAGGATGGAGGCAGCACAGAGAAGGCTAGAAAGTAAGCTTGACGGAAGGACAGTTTAGAGTCCAGAATTGGGAATTTTTAGTCCTATAGAGTATGCCCAGTTTTTGTGTTTGTTTTTTTGATAGATTGATGGACATGGAGGTTAAGTTTTAACTGATCATCTATAATCATTCCAAGTAGCTTTGTGTGGGATTCAACATTAATGCTGGTTTTATTTAAGTAAGACATGGTAAAGGTGGGTTTGACATGTGACAGTGATTTTGGGAGAAATAGTAAAAGTTTGGTATTTTTGGAATTTAAAATAAGTTGAATGTCAGTGAGCCATCTTTCAACAGAGAAAAGTTTTGGGTAAGCGTGTGAAGTTGAGAGATACTTTCAGAAGAGAGGATGAGTGTAGAATCATCAGCATACTAAATGAGAGTGGTGTGAAAGCAAGATGTACATAGGTTGTTAGTGAAGATGCTGAATAGAAGAGGTCCAAGGATTGAGACTTGGGGAACACTATGAATGGGTAGGAAGAGGGAGTAGAAGGAATGCCATCTGACAGATGGCATTTTGTTTGAGAGATAGCTGGAGAACCATTTAAGAGTGGAAGTTGAGAGATTAATGTTAGGTCAACTAGTTTATGGAATAGGATACAGTGTCAAAGGTTTTAGACAGGTCTAAGAATAGGCTTGAGACAAGCTTATTATTACCATGGGCTGCAGCTACAGTATGAGTGAAGGATAAAAGAGCTGTAGTAGTCCTACTATGGTTTGGATGGAAACCATGATGGGTGGGTGTCAGAAGGTTTTTTAAGTTAAGAACATTAAGAAGCTGATCCAAGACTTTTGTGAGGTAAAGAGTACCACTATGGGTCTAAAGTTAAATGGATCAGTGCATTTGCCTCCTTTGTGTAGGGGTCTTACAATGAAAGATTTCTGAATGTCAGGTGCAGTGGCTTTGTGAACTGATCTATGTTAAGTACTGAAAATGGGTAGGCTATAGAGCTTGCTGCAAGTCTGAGAAAGAGGGGGGTAGATTATCAGGAGAAGGTGAGCCTGGTTTAAGTTTATGGAGGAGAGATTTAATATATGTGGTGGGTATTGGTTTAGGACAGAACAGGGTTTGATTAGAAGTTGTTTGGGAGGGATAGCAGTGCTGAAGTTCTGGTCAGTGATAGTAAGTCTGTGGATATCATCAGTAAAGTAATCGTTTAGGAGGGAGGCAGTGTCCTGTGA
Source organism: Protopterus annectens (assembly GCF_019279795.1). Classification (NCBI taxonomy): domain Eukaryota; kingdom Metazoa; phylum Chordata; order Ceratodontiformes; family Protopteridae; genus Protopterus; species Protopterus annectens. Next base: position 600,236,415 of record NC_056731.1, on the reverse strand, counting down.
TGAATTGTTAGGCTAAGGATTAGGTGTTTGAGGGGCACCAGGGTAACAGATAGTGTTGATAGTTCTCCAGACATTTTTGGGATTAGAGTAATAGCTAGTTTGTCCCTTGTGGTCAAAACTTTTCTTTTCAAAGGATACTTTGGGCAGGGGAGTTTCCAGTTAGTGGTTTTGAGTCAATATTAATATGTCCTAGTACTATAGTTTCATAGGGTAGGTTTTGTGACATCCATGAAAGAATGTTTTCAAGAACAGGGATGCTTTTGCCAGGTGGAATATAGATGGAAGCTATGGCAATGGTTTGTGGGTATTTGTATGACAGTCTAGTATTAGAAGTTTGGCAAGGTGAAAATCAGGTAGATGGGGGATAAGGGGAAGAGGTTCAATTGCTCAGAGTACAGTATGGCTGCATCACCTCCTTTTTTAAGAGTCTATCATAGGTGTAATTATTGGGAGTAAAATGTCACTATGTGAGATATGGGGTTTAAGCCAGATTTCAGACAAGGTTAAGATATGTAGAGTATAATGGGAAATGCATGTGTGAAATTCAGTGGTTCTGTTTAGCAGACTTTGAAAGTTTACAAATAATATGGATATGACTGTACGGGAGGGGGAGGAGGAGCTGATGACAAGGGTATACAGGAGAAGGATGCTGTTTGAATAGAAGTGAATAGTTTTGTGGAAGGATCTGGGTTAGGGTGCATATCACCAGCTAGGAGAAGAATTCTAGCAAATAAGGTAAGTGTGGGAGTGTAGGAGCTGTAGATGTTGTATTTTGGTTTGAATCTGGGAGAGAGAGAGGGGGTGAGAGAAAAAGCCTTAGAATTAAACAGTAAGAGGAGATAAATAGAGAGGGAGAAATTGAGGAAGACAGGGTGAAGGTGAGGTCTTTGGATACTTGGGAGAGAGCTGGTGGTGGTTTTACATAAGAGAGGTTGGTGTGACAGGAAGTCAGGTAGGAAAGGAGAAGTAAACAGAGGTTGTCAGGATGTTGTGAAGTATGAAGGGAAGAGAAGGATAGGGAAAAGGGGAGATAATATGAGACAGGAGGGAGGTAGAATAAGAAGGGGGAAGTGTCAGAGAGGGGAAGAATTGGGTGGAGCAGGAAGAGGGAGTGTAGCAGTAGAGTGACTGAGTGGGGGAGAATTGGTTGAAGTTGATGTCATAGTAGAGGGATGGAATATGAGACTTATATTAGATTAATGGGCACAGTAGGTTGATGATTGGTTGAGTAGGGGCTGGGGTCAAGTGGATAGAGTATATCTAAGGTGATTGGGGTGGGTGGGAATGTGGGTAGGGTAGAAAAGGAAAGTGAGCCCGAGTGTAGTGAGGGTGAACGGAGCAGGCTGAGACAGAAAAGACAGAGATGGCTACAAGAAAAACAATCAGTGGAGTGGGCTAAAATGTAAGGTAAACCAGGTGAAATACTTTGACTTTGCACGTGTGAAAGAAGACGGGGGCATGCAAATAAATTAGCGGTGAACTGCAGAAATATAATTATGATAGCTGAGAGGAGAGTGGAAGGCATGGGAGAGGTAGTGAAGACAGAGGAAGGTATAGAGAAGAGGTACAGTTCGGTGGAGCAGGGCAGCCAAACAGCTACAGATATTTACAGGGAGATAAGTAAATACATTACACATACAGTACAAATGTTATTTTAAATTCCTTTCAGGACTACTGCATTTAGTAGGAGGTCTAACAGCACTTCATCTATGCATTGGTAGGGCTTGTGGTCTGGACAGATTAGAGAGAGGGTTATGTGGGAATAGTAAAGAAATTAACTTCCAGAAGAGAAAAGGAAATGCAGTAGTAGAGAGACAACAGAAAGAAATATGTGTATGCGTGTGTGATATATATATATATATATATATATACACATACACACATCTATACACACACACACACACACACACACACACACACACACACACACACACAGATATACATATATACACACGTATGTATATATACACACGTATGCATATATAGGTGGCCGCGGTGGTGCAGTGGTTAGTGTTGTCACCTCACAGAAAGAGGTTCTCTGCTTCGATTCTTGGTTTGGGTGCCTTCTGTGCAGAGTCTCCCTCCACCCTGTGGTTCTGTGGGTTCCTTCGTGTGCTTCAGTTTCCTCCCATAATCCAAAGAAATAGAGCAGTTGGATTGGACACACTAAATTGGCTGGAGGTACATGTGCGAGTGAGTGGTACAGATGAAGTGCCATGGCAGGGCTGGCCTCCTGGTGGTGTAAACCTTGGCTCGAGATGATTGTCACTGTTGAAGTGACACCCTGACCCCATGTGCAAAATGGGAAAAAGGGGTTGAGGATGGATATATGTATATATATATATATATATATATATATATATATATATATATATATATATATCAATATCTATATCTATATATACATATATATATATATATATATATATATGTATATATACACACACACACACATATATATATATATATATATATATATATATATACATACATTCTCACACATACATACAAACCCAATTTTATAGGTTCATAGATAGGAACTAGGCTATTGGCCCTAGGTCCTATATAAGACTAGCCAAAAAGGTACCCTGGCTTTTGCCACCCAAGAAGATTATTTTCCTGTACCCCTGTTGAGCAGAGCCACAGAAGTGATCCCAGGGGTGAATTTCCTATCTCCCATCCAATCATCAAGATTTTTCTTGAAGAGTGCTATTGAGGAACATTGATTCATATAGATAGGTAGTTTGTTCCAGAGTATGGGAAGTCTCTGGGACAGGAATCCATCCCTCCAGCATGTTCTGTTTATTGTGGTGACAAGGTTTAGGTCCCTAGAGAGTGTAGCTCAGAGGGATTGAGGTTTCTTTAAGTGAAGCATGTCCAACAGCTCTGGGTTTGACAAAGCTTTGTATGTTAGGCAAGGATCACCTCTGAGTAGGCGATATGCGATGGAATAAAGCTGGAAAGTTTTTGAGATGGTCTGCGTAGGGCATCTGTTTGAGGCTGGCAATCCTCTTTGTGAGGTATTTCTGCGGCCATTCTGGTTGTTGCAGAGGTCTTGTGAGGTACATACCAAAAGGGGTGTTGTACTCTATAATGGGTCTAATGAGTGATGAGTAGAGGGGAACAATGACCTCTTTTTTCCTGGATGAGAAACCTTTTGTGATGAGGTGTGCCACATAGAAGGATTTCCTGACTTCTTTGGCGATAAGATTATCAAAGGAGAGACTACTGTCCACCTGTGTCACAAGGTCTCTTATCACACTTTTGGTGTTAAGTAGACTACTGCCTATGTGGGATTTCATGGGTACAGAGTTTTTACCAAAAGGGATGACAATGCACTTTTTGGCATTGAGCTTGAGGCCATGGCTTTAACACCAGGCATCTGTCTCAGTGAGGCCCTTCTGTAGGATGTCCAGATCGTTAGGAGTTTCGATTATGGCTCCTAGTTTGCAGTCATCTGCGAACTTTGTTAGTCAAAGACCTTTTGTATTAGACTGTACTTCTGAGAAGTAGATACAAACAGGAGAGGACCCTGGACTGACCCCAGTGGTACTCCAATTGTCACTGGTCTGAAGTCGGATTTGGAATCTGCTACTTTCACAGTGTGGGTTCTGTCAGTGAGGCATCTTGTGACATAGGGATTTATACCTAGTTTAGTGAGTTTATCTATAATTACATGGTAATTATATGGTGTCAAAAGCCTTGGCAAGATCTAGATAGGCTGTGTGAACCACCTTACCCTCATCTATGGCTTTGGTGACCGCTTCAAAAAAGTCTATCAGATTTAGCAGACATGATCTGCCTTTTACAAATCTGAACTGGGTGGGGACCAGAGTTTGGAGATTACCAGTGTCAATGTTTATAAGTTCCATGATGATACGTTCAATAGCCTTGCAGACCAGTCTGGTCAGGCTAATGGGGTGGTAGTTTCCAGGGTCCATGATGGCTCCCCCTTTGTGTAGTGGGGTAGCAGTCACTGTGTGCCATTCAGTGGGCAGAAAGCATAAGGTGAGGCTATGATTGAACATGGTACTTAGGTGGGGTGCCAGTTCCTTCTGTAGTTTGTGTAGAATGCAGCCTGGGATGTTGTCAGGTCCCATGGATGCTGTGTTCTTGGCTTTGGAGAGTTGTGTTTTTTTACCTGTGCAGCCGTGATTAGAGGAACTTTGTATTTTTTCGGTATATAGATGGGCCCTTTAGGGGGGGGGGTAAAGTTAGCACTGAACCTTTCTGCCAGGATGTTGGCAATATCAATTGCTTCTGTATATTTAGTGCCATTGTGCTGTAACTTAGAGAAGATCTGAGTGTTGCCATTGAGATTCTTGACATAGCTATAGAATGCTTTGTGGTTGTCTTTAGAATCAGTGGCGATTTTGTTTTCGTAACTACCTTTTGTCACTGTCTTAAGAAGCGTGAAGTTGGCTTTGGAGAAATTTTTTACAGTGGTTTCCCTAATGGGGGGTGGGATATGGATGTCTAGGGTGATTAGCTTGTGGTCGGATCTGACCAACAAGGAACTGACCTCTGGTGTGGAACACTGGTAGCCCATGTTGGTAATGACCAGTTCTAGGATATTGCTGCCCCTGGTGGGGGTGTGGATAAATTGATCCAAGGCATTGGAATTTATGAATTCCAAAAAACGTTGAGCAAAAGAGTTGGCACATGAGTAGTTTTCCCAGTTAATGGTGGTGTAGTTGAAATCGCCCATTATTAGGGTGTTAGGTTGTACCCTAATATTTTTCAGTGCATCAAGAAATGAGGAGTGGAAATCCTGGGGCATGGTGGGGGATCTGTAGCAAGCTAAAATTTGGATTGCGGTCTTACCCAGAGTTAGTTGCACTTGGATCATCTCAGATGCATTATGCTGAGCAACTAGCCTGGAGGTGTGGATATCCTTAATGAATATGGACACTCTTCCACCTTTAGTGTTTCGGTCCAGGTTAGGTGGCCGAAAGGTGTGATATGAATTATAGTCTGGAAATGCAGGGGTGCTCTCTGGAGCCTTGAACCAGGTCTCTGTATATATATATATATATATATATATATATATATATATATATATATACATATATATCTACATATATATCTACATATATCTATATATCTACATCTATATATCTACATATATCTACATCTATACCTATCTCTCACTATATATATATATATATATATATATATATATATATATATATATACTGGTCTACTACCGGAGATCGAAATTACACTATTTCGAAATCCAGTAATAGATGCCCACTAATGCGAAAGTGCACTTCACCGAAAGTTTAGGGCTTAGGTTAAGGATAGTGGATAGCTAGTAGGGCTATCCAATATCCTTAAGCCAAGCCCTAACCCTAAGGTCCATGACTACCGCACCACAGTGGAGGAAATTCTAAGTCCTCCACAGTGCAGTAGTCATTTTTATTTATTTATTTATTTTATTTTACATTTGTTGACCGGGATAGTCCGACTGGATACATGTCCATTTTCAGTGGAGGCCCGGGGAGAAAAGCTCCACAGAGAAAAAAATACAACTTTAATTACATACAGATAATATACAGTTACAGGGATAATATTTTTTTTTTTTTTTTTTTTTTTTGGTTTAGATACATTTGTCAGCAGAGTGATTTAAATACAACTCAAAATGCAATAATATTTCTATAAGTTGTTACAGGATCCTTACTGTTATAGTATGCAGTCAAGCCGGGAGGAGCTTGATTTCTATAGAAACCAGAGGAGGTAGAATGCTAAAGACGTTGGTTGATAATTATTTGAGACTTTGAAAAGGAAGAGTAGGATCAAGTAGGTACAGGGGAGTGGGTATAGTATGGGACAAGGAGAGTTAATCAGGGTTAATACATGGGCAAAGCCAGTGAGACTTAAAAAATTGTTTAAGATTATTTTTGAATTGACAAAGGGAGGTGGGAAGTCTTAGGTTATTAGGGAGGGAATTCCAAACCTTCCCTATGGAATTGGCAAAGAGAGCTTCACCACCCAAGTTGTTGGCTTTGATGGTTTGAACCAGAAATCTATTTGAGGAGCGAAGACAGCTAAGATTGGAGTAGGGAATCAGTATTTCACTCAGTGAAGGGTTTTTTTCAGGTTGTTTGATTATTTTAAATGCTTCAGTGAGTTGGTTCATTTTAAGAAGATTGGGTAGTTCAAGCCAGTCAAGTTTCCTTAGATTGTGACAATGATGAGTTCTATGGGGAGCACTTATTACAAATCTGGCAATGTGATTATAGGCAACAGAGAGTTTCTTGATCTCATTTTTATTGAGGAAGGAAAGGACAGGAGAGGCATACAGTAAGGTAGAGAGGAGATGTGTGTGCAATAGTGAGTTTGGCAGTAGGGGTTAGGAAGTTTTTGATTCTATACAAGGATCCGAGTTTCTTATTTACTGTCTTTATGGTTTGACTGATATGGATATCAAATCTAAGCTTATTATCAATAGTGACCCCTAAAAGTTTAGTGTTGGTATCAGGCTCAATTTTGGTACCATTTGTAGATTGGACGAAGAAGGTATTGTTATTAGATAGTGGAGAAAGTTGAACTGGTGGAGGCACTGAGGAGGGAAGAAATATTAGTAATTTGGTTTTTATTGGATTTAGGATGAGTTTCCGTGCTGCGAGCCATTTTTCTACTGCAGTAAAGGAGTGTTGGGTGACTACTTGTAGATCAGAGAGAGAGACTGCAGAGCAAATCAGGGTGGAGTCATCTGCATATTGGATACAGGTGGCTTTAGGGATAACAGTGTGGAGTTCATTTATGAATACAGAAAAGAGGAGGGGACCTAGTATGGAGCCCTGAGGAACTCCTATGGTATTAGGCAGCAGGTGAGATAGCTTATTTTGCCATTGGACTGCTTGTTGTCTGCCAGAGAGGTAAGCCTTGAACCAGCTGAGAGCTGGATTATCAAGGTGTAAGGTTTCTAGGGTGTGGAGCAGAATCTCGTGATTGACCATGTCAAAAGCTTTTGACAGATCAAGAAAGAGTGCAGAAGTTATTTTTTTGCTGTTACGGTTTTTATTTACTGAGTCCGTAAAGGAAAGTAGGGCGGTGGTCGTACTATGGTGGGGTCTGAAACCATGTTGAGTATGGGACAGAAGATTATTTAGGTTAAGATAGTGAAGTAACTGTTTATGAACGCATCTTTCCAGAATTTTGGCTATTGGAGACAAAATTGCTATGGGTCTATAGTTAGATGGTTCAGTGGAGGAGCCACCCTTGTGAAGTGGAATAACATAGGATATTTTCCATATGGCCGGGATGGTGGCCTCTGTTATTGTTCGGTTAATAAGAATTGAGATGGGGTAGGCTATAACGTCTGCTGCTATTTGCAGGTATTCAGCTGGGAGTCAATCGGCAGAGAGGGTGGTTGGTTTGAGTTTCTTCAATAAGGCTCTAATGTAAGAGGTGGATGTTGGCTGAAGATTAAAGGAGAAGGATGATTCCTCAGAGACAGCAAATAAGGGGGAAGAAGTTAGTTGATTGGCTAGTGACTGAATGGTCTCTGTGAAGAAGGAGTTAAAGGTATTTGCTACTTCTTCTGGATTTTTACCAATAAGTTTCTCTGGGGTGGGTGTAGACGATTTCCCTGAGTGGAGGAGATTATTTAAGCCTGCCCAGAACTTCTTTGGATTATTCTGGTGTTTATCTTGGAGGTGACAAAAATAGTTCTTTTTGTCCAGGGTACTGTCTCTTTTCGTTTCATTTCTAAGCTGCTGGAACTTAATGCGATCCTGATGTGTCTTAGTAACTCGCCATTTGTCCCAGGCCTTCTCTCTAAGTTTAATTTTAGATTTGGTTTCTGTAGTTAGCCAGGGTGCTATCCGTGTCTTGGTCATGGACCTATGTCCTCCACTGTGGTGCAGTAGTCACAGACCTTAGGGTTAGGGCTTGGGTTAAGGGTAGTGGATACCTAGTAGGGTTATCCACTATCCTTAACCCAAGCCCTAACCCTAAGGTCCATGACTACCGTACCACAGTAGGGGACATTGCCCATTCGTTCTAGTGGTGTTCGCGAAAGTGCACTTTCGGTGAAGTGCACTTTCGCATTAGTGGCCATCTACTACTGACTTTCAAAATAGTGTAATTTCGATCTCTGGTATAAATATATATATATATATATATATATATATATACATACATACATACATACATACATACACACACACACCTATATATATATATATATATATATATATATATATATATATATATATATATATATTATATACACACACACACACACGTACACACACATTATATATGTATCCATATATTGTACACCAGTACTGACCAAAGAGATTAATTTTGTAAAATTATATTTGATCCATCATGCTAAACTTGATCCTCTTAATGTGGTTTTAATTAGTGTTTTGTTAGGGATGAAAATCAAAAAACACGTAGGAGTAAACCAAAATAAAGTGGCAGTCAATAAACAAAGTTCAAGTGGGTTAAAATCAGGAAATTTAATCTTGTGTAAGTTAAAGAATACTGTTTCTTCAGACTTAAAAAAACTCTTAAGTATTCAACTGCAGTACCACCTTTATAATTCTTATAAGAAAAGCACAGTCCGGGTCTGAACTGTCTGCAAACAGCTAAAGTTACCTTTGAGTATGTGTCTACCTGTTTGAGCCAATATTCATTTTCCCCTGGACAGCACTTTGCTTACACACACACACACACACACACACACACAGACACAGACACAGACACACACAGACACACACAGACACACACACACACACAGACACACACAGACACACACAGACACACACACACACACACACACAGACACACACAGACACACACAGACACACACACACACACACACACACACACACACACACACACACACAGACACACACAGACACACACAGACACACACAGACACACACAGACACACACAGACACACACACACAGACACACACACACAGACACACACACACAGACACACACACACAGACACACACACACACACACACAGACACACACAGACACACACACACACACACACACACACACACACACACACCTTCCACTTTCTCTCTTATTCCCTTCTGTTAGCAAATAGTATTCATAACTGATCAATACTGTGTGTTTGTTAATTTAAACTGAGACCACAGTAGCCTACTGATACAAGGTTATCCTGTTTTTCCACCTGAGAAATGGTTAAGAAATGACTTACAGTTTTAGAGCAGTCATTGGTCAATTGTGATTGTTTCTTAAACACAAACTTGTCTTTGCTTTGGCTCATTAGCAGCAGTACAAAGAACTGCCTGCTCACACCCTTGTTCTCCCCTCCCCCTTCCCTGTTTATTACCTTAAGACAATCCCAAAGTTAATAAATATTACCTGTGGCAGGCACCATTTTTAAAACTACAACCACCCTTGTCACTATCATATGTTCATTTATCAGTTAACGCTGTTAACTGATTGTTTCCAGCCCCCTTATAATAGCAACTAACAGGGTCTCTACCTGCTTCGCTCCCCAGTGGTCCCACCTTTATTACACTCACAAACCCCTCCCATCTTTCCAATAGCCAACCACAGCGCTAACCCAACACTACCTCCTCCATCTTCCCACTACTATCACACCTCCTCAACTAACATGTACAAGCATACCTTACCTACGTTCACTGCTTGCACTGTCCTTGCATAGCTTACATCCCACCAAAGCTCCATCATTCCCCCACTCAACCACTACCACTGTACTACTACTCACACCACCACTCATGTCTCACCCTCACTCAGCTCCCCTCCCACCAACTCAAGAACCATCCCTATGCACCCCCCACATATTCTACCAACTATATTACTCAAACATAAAGCATCCCTACAGCTTAACATAGTAACCCTCCCACCATACCTATTACCCACAGAGCACAATCATAAAGTTTCCCTTATAAACAAACACATTCAAAAACTGAGAAAACTAATAACCTCATGCATATCAAAACTAGCCCTAAGTGGAGACATCCACCCCAACCCTGGCCCTACCATCTCCAACCCCAATCCTCATAATCAGACTAGAAACCACAACATCTCCCATATTACAGCCAATAGAAAGCCAAGTGACTTCCTTCTACTAAGCCTAAATATTAGAAGTATATCCAGCAAAGTCCATGAACTCCATGCCACCATAGACTTGTACTCCCCAGATATTGTCATCCTGACAGAAACCTGGCTAAAACCTCACATTACCAGTGATCAAATACTCCCTACAGGTTACGGCATACTAAGAGTAGACCAACTAAACAAGAAAGGAGGCGGTATAGCTATAATATTTAAACAGCATCTAAACATCCAGATCTTAAAATCATCAGCTCCACAAATAGGCAATGAAGAAATAATATATACCAACCTCAAAATAAACCAAAACAAAACCATCAACATAATTGGATGCTACTTCCCACCTGACCAGAACATCCCTCCACTAGAAAACCTCCTCAGCTAGTCTACCCACCATCTCCCCCAAGAAACTATAATTTTAGGTGATTTCAATATTGACTGGCAATCCTGTTCTGAAAACCATCCAACCCATCATGTAAACCTTCATGGCTTCACCCAACTAGTCCAGTCGCCAACCAGGATAAATAAAAACTCCAGCAAGCACACTACCCTGGATTGAATACTAGTCAGTAAGAGCCCCAAGTCATACATAACAGGCTGCTTATCAGATAGCCTCAGTGATCACTCCCCAACATTCCTACTCAAAAAATACCTATACCAAGCTAAACCTGTCATCTACTGTCAAATACGTAAAAAACTAAACTTTAACCTACTCACATTCATCTCATCCCTCAAAGAATGTAACTGGCATCCTCTAAAGTACCTCAGTCTTGATGATGCAATTGAATTTTTTAATACTACCTTCCTGAGCATCCCTAATTACCATGCCCCCATAAGACTTTCCAGAACCAAAGCACAACCCTCCCCATGGCTACAGAAAACCACTAAGTCAGAAATGAAAAACAGGGATAAAGCCTGGGAGCACTGACACAAAACCAAAACCCCATCAACTAGACATAAATTCCTAGAACTACGCAATAGAGTCAAAAAGCTAATAAAACAGGACAAATTCCAGTACTACCAGTCTGCCCTAGACTCCTCACAATACAGCCCCAAACAATTCTGGTCCTCCATAAACTCCATCCCCCACCCAGGTAAAGTCAGTACCCCTCCTCCTAACATCCCTCACTCCTCAGAAAATATTATAGGTTCATAGGTTGGTACTGGGCTATCTGCCCGAAGGCATATATTAGCCGAGCCACGTTGTGCGGTACTCACCGCCCCATTAGTAGTTCCCTAGACCCTTGTACTAGCAGCTAGTACCCTTGGCCCTTATCTAGTAGTGCTGTTGGTGTGATTCCCGGTGTGAACTTTCTGTTACTCATCCACTCATCAAGATTCCTCTTGAAGAGTGATAGTGAGGGGCTCTGTCTTATGTAGATCGGGACCCTGTTCCATAGTAAGGGAAGTCTCTGCGAAGGGAATCTATCGCTCCAGCATGTTCTATTCATTGTTGTGTTGAGGTTTATATCCCTAGAGTGTGTAGCTTGAGTAGATTTGGTTTTGCTAAGATGGAGCATGTTCAACAATTCTGGGTTGGACATGGCTCTGTATGTTAGACAGAGATCGCCTCTGAGAAAGTGGTATGCAACAGAGAACAGTCTTAGCTTTTTCAATCGTGCTGCATACGGCAACTGTTTGAAGCCAGTAATCCTCTTGGTTAGGTACCTCTGTGGTCTCTCCAGCTGCTGGAGATGTTTAGCCAGGTACATTCCAATTGGTGCATTGTACTCAATAATGGGTCTGATGAGGGAAGAGTAGAGGGGCACCATTACATCCTTAGATCTTGATGTGAACCCTTTCAACACACACTTCACACAAACCATACTATCACTAGCTAAACAACACAATCCCCCTCCCCTCCAACCCACACATTCAACTAGCAATTTCCCCACTGCCTTCTCTTTTTCTCCTGTACCTACCTCCAACATAAAAAAACTCTTAACTAAATTTAAACCCACCAGATTATCAGCAGACAACCTCCCAAGTGAATACCTACAAATCGCAGCTGATGCTCTGGCCTACCTAGTATCCATCTTGATTAACCGATCTCTGTCAGAAAGTTACGTTCCCACACTGTGGAAAGTATCACAAATAATTCCTCTCCACAAAGGTGGACCCTCCACAGAACTAACCAATTACCACCCCATAGCTATTCTCTCTCCACTCTCCAAAATACTAGAGAGATGCATACACTCTCAGGTCTCAGACTACCTCCTTACTAACAACCTTCTTTCCAACACTCAGCACAGTTTCCGACCAAACCATAGCACCACCACTGCCTTAGTCTCCTTAACTAACACTATCCTTCAGCATAAAAACAATGGTTATCTCTCCTCTGCTACTTTCCTAGACCTATCTAAAGCATTTGACATGGTCCCACACAAACAACTCATCTCTGTCCTCAATAACCTATCCTTCTCTCAGTCACCAACTGGTTTCAGAGTTACCTGTCTGACCGCCAACAATCCGTTGTATGACAGAATGACACATCTCCCCAACTATCTGTCTCCATATGGGTTCCCCAAGGATTCATCCTTGGACCCCTACTCTTCTCTGTTTACATCAATAATCTAGCCTCTGCCACCAAACATGACACACTCATACAATACGCAGATGACTCAACCATCATCTGCTCATCCCAGTCCCTACCCAAACTGCAAAAAGTCACACAGGAAGCCTTTTCCTCTGTTGAAACTTGGTTATCCGATGCCCAGTTAATACTCAACCTAAACAAAACTAAACTACTCATCTTCCAACCCACCAAACATACTCAAAACAACTCTCACTTTAACATCACAGCAAAAGACAAGACCACTATATACCCAACTGAACACACCAAATTGCTAGGAGTGGAAATGGACAATAAACTAAAATTTGACATTCACATATCCATGACCATAAAAAAGTCCACAAAAAACTAGGAGTGTTATACAGAAATAAGCAACTTCACAACAAAGCAGCAAAGATTTCAATAGCAAATTCCCACCTTATCTCCTCCATACTTTATGCGTCTCCAATATATACCAACCTAAGGCAATGTGATCTAAACAAGCTAGAGACCTGCTACAACAAATTCACCACAGGGGCATCCTACCGTAGTCACCACTGTCTCTCACTTGCTGAAATGGGCTGGCTTGAACTCCCTCACCTCCTTCAGTGGTATCAACTCTCACTCGCCCATAAACTAGTAAACCATCTACTAAATGTCCCATCCCTCTAGAATCTACTCCAACCCTATCACACCACCAGACCACTAAGATCCAGCAATAAAAATCTCTTGCAGATCACTAAAGCCAATAGCTTGGCTGGTGAAGCACTATTCTCTTGCACCATAGCCAAATTATGGAACTCCCTCCCACCCACCATTACCTCCATACCATCATGCAGCCACTTCAAAACTTTACTAAAAGCGCACCTAAAAACATGCTGGCTATGCCCTTGCAACTCCCATTCTAATACCACCCACCCCATCCAACCACTACCTTTCTTTCCACTCCACTAACTACTTTGATTATAGCAAGCTCAGATGCTCATAAGCCTAGTACTTATTATACACCAGGAACTTCTTATTGTAACATTTGTTAATGTCTATTACGTACTTCACAGAAAAAGATTCTAGTTGTCTACTGATGTACTATGTTCTTCATCTGTAAATATGTTGTAAGTAATTGCTATGTTAAATTGTTAATCGCTATGTAATCCAATGTAACTACTGTCTGTTTATTTTAACTGTGGAGCTTTTCTCCCTGGGCCTCCGCTGAAAATGGACCTATGTCCAGTCGGACACTCCCGGTCAACAAATATAAATAAATAAATAAACAAACTAAATATTGTTTACCATTAAATAGAGAAACCAATAATGCTGTAGCCACTCTCACAAAAGAATATCCTAGCAATAAAGTAACCTTAAAAGAGCTGTAAGAGAACTAGCCTGCTGATTTCAAAACACAGCATAGAAAAATAGCATGAAAAAACAAAGCATAGTAAAATAGCATAAGAAAAAACTGTATAAGAAAATACATGCATAATAGTACTAAATAAAAAACATTCATACAGATGTTTGCTATAAAACATGAAAATACATACAGAAAAAAAAGAATATAAAAAACATACATAAGGCATGTTCAAAACTATTAATTATTTGTGTAGTAATCTGGCTTTGAGTACGTGTTTCAACAGAATCTTTTCATTCATACCTCTGCCCGCATCTGTCCTTAATCTGATGATCCGTCTTGTTTCCAATACTTCAGTTAAATTCCTGATGTCCCCTACATGTTCACTCACTGAAATCTTTTCTATAACCAAAAATTTAAAACTGTGTTTTAAATTATTACCAGCTACATGCTTAGCCAGGGTGTTAGTAGGATTCCAAGTCATGATGTCATATTTATGTTCCCTTATCCTACCTCTGACCTGCCTGTTGGTTTTCCCCACATAGAAAGATAAACACTGGGTGCAAAAGGCTAAGTAAACCACATTTAATGAATCACATTTGGCTTCAGCCCTAAAGGTGAACACTCTCTGATAATTCAGGGTGCTTAAAAAATCCAGGAAAATCAATGTACGCACAGAAATTACATTTAAGGCATGGGACTGTCAAAAAAGTGCTTTATAAAGGTAAAGTACATGTTCTGCTCCTTGTATAGTGCAATAATGATTTAAGAAACTTCTTGTTTTTAAAAGAAAAATACAGTCCGTCTCCTACTATATCCTTTATATCTGGATTACTAACTAAAACTGTCCAGTATTTCTTTTATCACTTCTGTAACTGTGTTAACATTACTAGTGAAGAACATCGGAGTACGAACCATGTCCTTCTTACAATCTATAGTAACATCAAAGTGATCACTAGGCTCAGGGGTCCGAATGGAATGATGAAAAGTCAGCAAGCAAAGTAGAGAAGCAGTGCTGAAATTGAATTCATTCTCAAGTCCCGGTTGAGTACCTTCGCGACGTGGTCCCTGTTTTCACAAAATCTCACCATAGCGACAATAATATATAGACCCTATATATAGCATACACCATGGACAGAAGTAGGTAAAAAATTAAGATGGATAGATGGGTGCACAAGACCCAGGATAAAAAAGTGTTCAAGCTTGGTAGGCGCACGTGTGCCAGGACTGGAAAGAATGACACTACAATCCTCAAAATACAGAAACATTCCTACAATGGGGGCAGGCCAGGCCCAGGGGTAGGATGGCAGCCCTGTTGTAGAAGGAAGTATCAGTCCACAAAAATCACAAAAACTGATAGGCCGAAGAGCCATAAAGATGATAGAGTGGACTACTGAGGATAAGAAAGAAATTATGTATTGTTACCTTTATGCAAAAAGCCCAGAATTTCCAGACAAAAGATATACAAAATGATTAATAGAGAAATTAGAGGAAAGAAAAATACTTCCTCAAGAAAAACTGTCAGAAGTTTCAAATGAAAATTTGCATTCATTAATACAACAGATTTGTGAAAAACAGTATATAGATGAAGACACTTTCATCTGTTTGGAAAATCTAAGGAAGTGCAAAAATAAACCTAGAGAAACTTGAAAAGTATAAAAAAGAAATATGGACATGGGAAAGAGAGATCTGATATGGTGCAATACTTATGCAAAGGAGGAAAGCCAAATTAATCGATATAAAGAAAGCAGCCCCAAAGATATTCTAACAGAAATACGGGCAAATGCATTGGATATGGAAAATTTCACAATAAAAAAAAAATAATATCACAAAGATGAAACGTAGAAAAGAAGATTAACAAAGTAGAAGTTAAAAAAAATAGTGCGAAGTGAAGGAATTGGTGTAGAAGGACTATCACAGCAGTCTCCAAAGTAAGGAGAAACGGGAAGATCAGGAGATATCTGAAGAACAAATATAGACATGGGAAAGAAAATACATTTAACATGGTGTAATATTTATGCAAAGAAGAAAGCAAAACTAATCAATACAAAAAGAGCATCACCAAAGATATTTGAAGACAAATACAGGCAAAGGAATCCAGACATGGAAAACTTTACAATACAAAAAATAAGAAGACAAAGAGGAAACATAGAAAAGGAGGTTAGTAATTGAGAACTTAAAAGAAATAGAAACTGAGGTTATGGAGTACCCAAAGTACCCGCAAAGTGAAGGATAATTTCAACTTCTATTCTTATCGAGCAATGAGATGGATTGAATGTGACAGAAGACCTACAACAGTCAGGCACGAGTGCCACAGAAGGCAGGAGAGTGGCAATGAACCAAGAGAGATGGCAACAGTTGATATAATATTATGATCCCATGTAAAAAATCAGGAAAAAGGGAATGATTATGATGTTAATGATAAGACCTGGAGTCCTCAGACAAAAAAGCAGAGAGAATAATTTTAATGTCCAGAATCTGACGGGCAATATTCTTGAGAGGGAGCTAGTTGGTGCCTGCCATTCAGATATGGAAAATCCCTGAACTCCTGCAGCCATAAGTGCACACCAATCACCAGTATGAACTTAATGAACACTATGCAGAAGAGAAGAAGCCTCCATGACTCCTGGGCTTTGTTGTGTAGGTAAGTGTTTTTGAGATCTGAAGACCACATCCAGTCTCCTTTTGAAAGCAGTGATGAGTTAACTGCATCTTCACCCTGGTGAAGAGGTCATGTTGAACAAACTGATTTAGGTCACTGAAGTATGCCATGGACCAGAGACCTTTTGTTTTCTTTTGTATGGAAGAGAATAATAAGTAAAAGCCTAGCCCTTTTGACTGGAGCCTTCCATGATCCTTTTCAAGTGGAGGCTTAATTTCTCTTTCCTTGCAGCAGAGTTCTGGAGAGAAGTGATGTCTGGCAGGTGAAAAGAGTATGGCTTGACATAGAAAAGGAAAGGGATCGTGTAATCTCTTGATATGATAGTCATCACCCATTTGTCCCACATCAAGGCCTTCCATGCAGACAAGTTAAGGAAACTGTGTCCAAAGTGGGAGAGTTGAGCAAGGTCTCAGTGATTTGGCTGCAGGCATCTAGCTGGAGGGCTATGGTGTTCCTTGTTGTTTTGATGACTTTATTTACCTCTGGACTGCCTGCCATTCTGGAAACTGCTACTGGCATTGCAGTTCTGTACAGTGTGCATTCTGTAATTGCTCCTCCTGTTCTGTGAGATTCTCCATAGTCTGCAGCACTTTAAATTTTGTCATTTCCTCTAAATAAATCTTGTTACTTCTTAACCATATCTCTTTCTTTTATTTCTACCCAATGTTTAAGCTTAAGTTATTATTCCCACATTTTATGCACAACAGTTTTTTGTCAAGTATCTAGTTCTAGCTTTTCTATTATAAATATACACTAATGTTTGGCAGGTTGATCTTTTAGTTGTTTCTTGTCATATCCATTTCATTTAAGCCTATGTCACCTTACAAAACTTTGAATGAAAGCCCAAAACAAAAAATACACCCAATGCATCCCTAAAACCTATTAACTTAATACTAACACACAAAACTATATAAATCTTCAAATACTGATGTTTTACCCTCCTAATAGGAACAATTGTCCCAAACTGACAGCCACACTCACACTTGAGTTATTCTAAAAGGAAGGTTATCCATGCTAAGAAGCAAGGTACAGACTGCTTCTACTAAGTGCGGTCTGGTTTTGCCTTAACTTTATTGCTCTCCCAGATTGGGAAAACACTTGAATGATTTCAGCAAACAGTATCTTCTAGTCACTGGAAGAAAGAAGTATTCAGTTTTAATTGTCTTTATCAGATTGTCTCCATGGAGACATGAGAACCAGATACAGAAGTGTTTCCACAAGCATTTATCTATTTGATGTTGAGAACCTTTATTAGATTCAGTGTTCTTTATTTATTTACTTTCTCTTGTTTACTTTACTTTATTTGCATTCACTTATTTACTTTAGTATCCCCATTACACTTGAAAATAACTGAAAAAACTTTATGGCATACGTATTATATCATGCATTATAAAAATACTACTGTTAAGAACATTTTGTTTTACTTACAGTTAACTCTCTCCCTCCTCTTCCACTCATCCAAGTGTTCTTCCAAACTCTTATCAGAATTCTGATGAAGTCTGTTTGTTATACATCAGAGGAAAGCAGTAAATATTTTGAGTGACTAATAAAGGATTCAGTTTTCCTTCATGTGGCTGGCTGCATCTTCATTTTCATCTGTTTGTTGCTTGGTTCCTGGCAGACTTGTGAAGTAGGGCATATGCTTTAGAGTCCCCTAGAAGTTTAACAAAGTCCAACAGTTCCTGGTTTTCTTGTTCAGCCATGTTTCACAAATATAATTAATGGCTTGTAATTCCACTTTTATTTGTCAAATTCCAAGGTGATGGTTTTATTCCTGTTTATCTCCATCTCCCAAATCAAGTCTATGCTTCATTTTTATGTACTCCCAGCTCCTTCTAGTCAACTCTTGTGCTTTTTTCTATCTCTCAAGCACTTTCCTTTGAAACATTGGAAAAGGTTTCACTGGCACAATCTTTCTACGGGCTTTATTAGCAGAAGAACAAGAAGCAGAATCTCCTCCTATTTCAAAGCTCTCTTTTTGCTGGACAGACTTTTGTATTTCCTCCTTAGCATGTTCTGCATCAAAAATTATTTTGTCTCTCCAGGAAAGAATATTCTGAAGACAGTCTGGTACTGTAGTTTGACTCTCATGCCTGCTTTTCTACATTCCCTGTTTAATGGAACACATTTTCCTCTTCCGCCTGGTGTAGTGAGTAATAATTTTCCATAAACACTTTACTGTTTCCTACTTTTATAGGTTCATAGGTTGATACTAAGCTATCTGCCCTAGGGCATTTATAAGCCTAGCCAGAGTGTGTTTGGCTTTTGCCACCCTTTTAGATTAGTTGACTGTGCCTCTGAATAATAGGTCACAGAAGACAGCCCTTTTGAGGTTAGTTTACTGTGCCTCTGTCTAGTAGGGACACAGGTGAGATCCCAGGGGTAAACCTACGATCTCCCATCCACTCGTCAAGATTTCTCTTGAAGACGGTCATTGAGGGACTCTGCCTAACATGGATTGGGATTTTGTTCCAGAGTGAGGGGAGCCTCTGGGATATGAATCTGTCCCTCCAGCATGTCCTATTTATTTCTGTGCTGAGGTTTAAGTCTCTAGAGCGTGTAGCTCTAAGGGGATTTGGATTTCCTGAGGTGGAGCATGTCCATTAATTCTGGGTTGGACATGGCTTTATACGTCAGGCACAGATCGCCTCTGAGTAGGCGGTAAGCAACTGAGTAGAGCTGAAGTTTCTTTAGCCTAACTGCGTAGGGCATCTGTTTGAGTCCCTTAATCCTCTTGGTGAGGTTCTTTTGGGGTCTTTCCAGTTGCTGCAGGTGTCGGGTAAGGTACACCCCAAATGGGGCATTGTATTCAATTATGGGCCTGATAAGTGATGAGTAGATGGGCACAATGAACTTTCTTGATCTAGATGTGAACCCTTTTGTGATAAGGTGGGCTATATAGAATGTCTTTCTAACCTCTTCGGCAACGTGATTGTCAAATGAGAGATTGCTATCTACTTGGGTCCCCAAATCCCTAATTACTTCTTCCGTACTTAATGAATTACTACCTATGTGGTACACCTATGTGGTAATTTGTGGGCACTTTGTTTTTCCCAAAGGGGATGACTATGCACTTTTTGGCATTTAGCTTTAGGCCATGGCTCTGGCACCAGCTATCCGTCTCTGTGAGACCCTTTTGGAGGATGCTTGTGTCAGTCGGTGAGTCGATTATGGCACCCAGTTTGCAGTCATCTGTGAACTTGGTCAGCCATAGTCCTCCCATGTTAGCCTGCACCTCAGAGAAATATATACCGAACAAGAGAGGTCCCAGGACTGAGCCTTGTAGGATGCCACTTGTAACTGGTTTAGAGTCTGACATGGCACCTGCAATTCTGACCATGTGGGTTCAATCTCTGAGCCAGTTTGCAACCCATCTTGTGACATAGGGGTTGATATTTAAGCTGGTGTGCTTATTTATGATGCCCGAGTGGGGTATTGTGTCAAAGAATTTTGCGAGGTCCAGGTAGGCTGTGTGGACTACCTTCCCTTCATCTATGGCCTTGGTGACTGTTTCAAAGAAGTCAACCAGGTTCAAGAGGCAAGATCCGCCCTTAACAAAGCTGAATTGGGTAGGATCCATTGTTTGGAGGTTCCCAATGTCTTTGTTTATGAGGTTCATGATGATACGCTCCATAGCTTTACAGACCAGGCTAGTCTGGCTTATAGGGTGATAGTTCCGGGGTCTGTTGTGGCACCACCTTTGTGGAGTGGGACCACTGTTGTTGTATGCCATTCCTTGGGTACATATCCTGTAGTAAGGCTGAGATTGAACAGTGACTTTATGTGAGGGTTCAGTTCTTCTTGGAGTTTGTGTAAGACACAGCCCGGGACACCGTCCAGTCCCATTGATGCTGTGTTTTTTTGCTTTGGAGAGGGCAGCTCTCACCTGTGCATTTGTGATGTCAGGGAGGCTACACTCTGTTGGGATAGACATTTGCTCTTTTGGGGGGGAGGGGGGAGAAGTTTGCACTGAACCTGTCTGCCAGGATGCTGGCAATGTCTGTGGGCTCAGTGTATTTTTTGTCATTTTGAACTAACTCAGAGCATATCTGGGAGTTGCCACCCAGGTTCCTGACATAACTAAAGAAGGCCTTGTGATTATCTTTAGCATCTTGTGCAATTTTTCTTTCGAAGCTGGCCTTAGATGATTTTATGAGGGATCGTAGTTTCTTGTTAGTACTGATCAGAGATGCCTTCCCTTTTTGGGATTTTGCTCTATCATGTAGTAGCTTCCTCCTTCTGTTGTATAGCTTATTTATGGCTGGGGTCCACCAGACAGGTCTCCTGCCTTTGGAGGAATGAGTCTTGGTTTTATTTGGGATAGCACGATCCATGCATTCCTGTAGCTGTCCATAGAAAGCGTTTGTAAAGGATTCTGCAGTTTGGGCCATATTTTCCACTGGTCCGGGGGCTTTGAAGGATTCCACCTTGGTTTTGAGAAGTGTGAAGTTTGCTTTTGAGAAGTTCTTCACCGTGGTTTCCTTGGCTGGGGGTGGGGATGGGATATGGATGTCCAGTGAGATTAATTTATGGTCAGATCTTACCAATGAGGGGTATACCTCTGGTATGGAACATAAAGTCTCCATGTTGGTGATGATCAGGTCCAATATGTTTTGCCCTCTTGTGGGACTGGTGACCAGTTGTTCCATAGCATTTGAGTTTATAAATTCTGGGAACCATTGGGCGAGGGTGTTGGGGCTTGAGTAGTGCTCCCAGTGTATGTTTGGGTAGTTGAAGTCAATATAATGGTGTTTGGAGTACTTCATATTCTCCAGTGTTCTCAGGAAAGCCAAGTGGGGTTCCTTAGTTTGGGAGGGTGGTCTGTAGCAGGCTAAAACTGAAAGGCAGTTTTGTCCACTGTTAGTTGCACATGGATGGTCTCCGATGCTTCATGCAGTGCCACTAACCTGGAGGTGTGGGTATCTTTGATGAATATGGATACTCCCTCTACTTTTGTGGTTTGGTCCAAGTTTTGGGGCCAAAAAGCATGGTATGAGGTATAACCTGGTAGTGCTGGGGTGCTCTCGGGAGCCTTGAATCAGGTTTCTGTTACTGCACAGATATCGATATTCTCCATACTGAGGAGAGCCTCGAGTGCATGCATCTTGAGGTTTAGACTTCTGGCATTGAGCAGCATTACCCTTAGTTTCTTTTTCTTTGTGTTGTCTATAGAGGTGGGTTTGTCTTTTGAGCCTTGCCTAAAAAAGGCACTATGGCGGTGGCAAGAGCCTTAGCCAGTATTCGAAAGCCCAGGGGTGACAGGTGCAAACTGTCCCTAGCGAAGCAACGTGGCTTGTCGAGCATGTCATCCCAGGCTGACAGACACTGGATCCCCTTTGAATGACACCATTACTTTAGCCAATTGTTACAATTGATCATTTTGTCTTTATACTGTGGCATCATTCTTGGTGAGGGTAAGATGCTACTCAAGGTCAGGGTCATACCGGCCTGGGCTACATGATCAGAGAGCTCCTCTATGTCTCTTTTCATGTAGTCCAGGGAGGTACGTCTCAGGTCATTCACACCAGCATGGACAATGACGGAGTCATATTTGTAATTGCTTTGGAGTGACCTGAGTGCTTGTGTTATGTGGCAGATCCTGGCACCTGACAGGCAGCTTACAGTGACCTTCTCCTTGTTCAGCCTGGAGAGTGGGACATCAGCGTGTTTGACAATAGAGTCACCTATTACAAGTGTATTAGGTGTGTTGTTTAGCCTTAAGGGCTGTGACTGTGTGGCACACTAACTTTGTGAACTATGTGATACGTGGGTATTGTTGTGGGGTAGCGGTTGCTTGGATTTCTGCTTTGGAGGTCTCTGCTGCTTGGGCAGATTTTTATTTAGAGCCTCTGAGTATGTTTTTGTGTGTTTATGTGTTTGGTTTTCTGTTGCGATAGGTCTATGTGAGACTGGATTTGTGGTGTGTGTGGTTACTTTCTCCTCCTGACTGACTGTGCCAGTATTGGGTTGAGAAAGCTCAGCCTCCAGTTTGGCTATATAGTTGCATCTTTCACATATATTTGAGCTTGTTGGGAGGAGGAGAGGGTGGTCTGTGTACATAAGGCAGTTGAAACATTGCCTCAAGATTCCCAGATTCACCAGCTGGACTGGAGAGTAAACCCGAAACTGACTTTTGGACATGCCAGAATAGTATAAGGAACTACTTTCTGACTGATCAAAAAGGACCAATAGGGAGCCAAGTACTTAAAGGGAGTATAAGAGGGTGTAGTGCTTTAGTTTATTAGTGCTTACTTATAAGATTACTTATACGAACAACTGCAGGGCTTTAGAATGAAAATAGAGTGCTTACTTTGAGATTTAGAACAATTCTAAGGGAAAAAAGTGAAGAGCAGACTTTGTGGAGCCGGGAATAGTTTAAACCGGTTTAAGCGGCGCTGCCCGATGCTGCGCTATGCGCAAAATCGTGCAAAACTGCACAAATGCGGATTCTAAAGCAGGGAAATTGAAAGAGATAGGAATTGACCCAGAGTGGCCAATAAGCTACTAGTTTCATGGCGGAGACCACTCCTCCAGGGACAGATAGGCTGCTCAAAGCTCCCCACTCTCACTGGTGAATAGAGAAGCTTCCCCCTATCCAAGTAAGGATATGGGCAACACAGGAAACTATAGCACAGTCCGGAATTCAGCAAAACCTGAAATCTGGACTAATCTAGTTCAGCAAAGGCGGGAAAAGAGAATTTTTTTTTTTGGTTTTTTTTTTTTTTTTTTCAGGAAACAGCAGAAAAACACACAGAAAACACTGTAAATGCTATAAACAGGCTAGCGCACTTTAGTGTGTAGCCTACAACAGTTATACAATGCAAAAATGACTTAAATTGATATAAAAAAGTGCAAAAACTGTAAAAAGCAGAAGGCAAATGCAATTTAAACTTTTTGAAGCACAGATCAGTTAGAAATTCACTTTTTAGGTGGGAAAAGGCAGTCGGAGCAAAAAAACAGAGAAAAAAATACTTAAATCTGGAAAAGTCTCTCTTGGGTCTCTGTGTTGCCTGTATCACTCTGCAGGACACCACGAGGAGCTGTGCGGAGTTGTATACTGGTGCAAAACCACGCAAATGGGGGTTTTAAAGCAGGGAAACTGAAAGAGATCGGAATTGACCCAAAACAGCCAATAAGCTAATAGTTTCAGGGCTGAGACCACTCCTCCAGGGACAGATAGGCTGCTCAAAGCTCCCCACTCTCACTGGTGAACAGAGAAGCTTCCTCCTATCCAAGTAAGGATATGGGCAACACAGGAAACTATACCACAGTCTGGAATTCAGCAAAACCTGAAACCTGGACTAATCTAGTTCAGCAAAGGCTGTAAAAGAGAATATTTTTTTTTTTTTTGTTTTTTCAGGAAACAGCAGAAAAACACACAGAAAACACTGTAAATGCTATAAACAGGCTAGCACACTTTGGTGTGTAGCCTACAACAGTTATACAATACAAAAATGACTTAAATTGATATAAAAAAGTGCAAAAACTGTAAAAAGCAGAAGGCAAATGCAATTTAAACTTTTTAAAGCACAGATCAGTTAGAAATTCAATTTTTAGGTGGGAAAAGGCAGTCGGAGCAAAAAAAAAACAGAGAAAAAAATACTTAAATCTGGAAAAGTCTCTCTTGGGTCTCTCTATTGCCTGTAGCACTCTGCAGGACACCACGAGGAGCTGTGCGGAGTTGTATACTGGTGCAAACCGCGCAAATGGGGGTTTTAAAGCAGGGAAACTGAAAGAGATAGGAATTGACCCAAAACGGCCAATAAGCTACTAGTTTCAGGGCTGAGACCACTCCTCCAGGGACAGATAGGCAACTCAAAGCTCCCCACTCTCACTGGTGAACAGAGAAGCTTCCTCCTATCCAAGTAAGGATATGGGCAACACAGGAAACTATACCACAGTCCGGAATTCAGGAAACCCTGAAACCTGGAATAATCTAGTTCAGCAAAGGCGGGAAAAGTGAATATATTTTTTTTTTTGTTTGTTTTTTCAGGAAACAGCAGAAAAACACACAGAAAACACTAAGTGCTATAAACAGGCTAGCACACTTTGGTGTGTAGCCTACCACAGTTATACAATACAAAAATGACTTAAATTGATATAAAACAAGTGCAAAAACTGTAAAAAGCAAAAGGCAAATGCAATTTAATTTTTTTAAAGCACAGATCAGTTGGAAATTTGCTTTTTAGGCGGGAAAAGGCAGTCGGAGCAAAAAAAAACAGAGAAAAAAATACTTAAATCTGGAAAAGTCTCTCTTGGGTCTCTCTATTGCCTGTAGCACTCTGCAGGACACCACGAGGAGCTGTGCGGAGTTGTATACTGGTGCAAACCGCACAAATGGGGGGTTTAAAGCAGGGAAACTGAAAGAGATAGGAATTGACCCAAAACGGCCAATAAGCTACTAGTTTCAGGGCTGAGACCACTCCTCCAGGGACAGATAGGCTACTCAAAGCTCCCCACTCTCCCTGGTGAACAGAGAAGCTTCCTCCTATCCAAGTAAGGATATGGGCAACACAGGAAACTGTACCACAGTCTGGAATTCAACAAAACCTGAAATCTGGACTAATCTAGTTCAGCAAAGGCGGGAAAAGAGAATTCTTTTTTTTCAGGAAACGGCAGAAAAACACACAGAAAACACTGTAAATGCTACAAACAGGCTAGCGCACTTTAGTGTGTAGCCTATAACAGTTATACAGTACAAAAATGACTTAAATTGATATAAAACTAGTGCAAAACTGTAAAAAGCAGAAGTCAAATGCAATTTAAACTTTTTAAAGCACAGATCAGTTAGAAATTCACTTTTTAGGCAGGAAAAGGCAGTCCAAGCAAAAAAACAGAGAAAAAATACTTAAATCTGGAAAAGTCTCTCTTGGG
The DNA here is from genome assembly GCF_019279795.1 of Protopterus annectens. Classification (NCBI taxonomy): domain Eukaryota; kingdom Metazoa; phylum Chordata; order Ceratodontiformes; family Protopteridae; genus Protopterus; species Protopterus annectens. Next base: position 600,210,908 of record NC_056731.1, on the reverse strand, counting down.
TTTCTCTGTTACCTGTATCACTCTGCAGGACACCACGAGGAGCTGTGCGGAGTTGTATACAATAACAAACTTTTAGTATTTTGTCCTTTTGCCACAGTTTTATCAGAATCAACTCCTTTTGTTGGTAGGATTGCATCTTTACTACTAAAGGTCTAGATTGCTTTCTCATGGCCAGGTTTGGAGCTTACAAATGATGTGCTGTTTTAATTAACAACTCCTGCTGTGGTCTACTACTCCTGTTGCTTATTTGTTCTTTCATAAAATTAATATAGTCTCTTCCTTCCAGCTTCTCTGGTACAACAGAAAATCTCAAGTTTTCTGTAAGTGCTCTGTTCTCTAATTATATTATTTTTCTGAAATTTTGAGCAGTCTCATATTCATTCATTATTTTCTTCATTATGACCTCTTTTTGCAGTTTTATCACCTCATCTGAATATCTGTTTAAAGCTTATTTCATTTTTTTCCAGGCTCATATTATTTGAGTAGGTGGAAGTCATGTCTTGCACCAAAACTGGAGCTTGCACTGCTTTTTTTTCTGAACAGCTGCAGAATTCTTCCCCATCAGTGTTTTTTCCTCACATTTTTGTGATTGATTTTCTTTCAGGTTCTCTGAATATCTTTTTTGTTAGCATTCAGACAGTGTACTTAATAGCCAGTTACTAAAATTTACCCAAAAATACCAGTTTACTGGCTCTCTCTTGTGTGTTTATGTTTTCACACAGGGAGAGCTGAACTAAAGCTGTTATTTATTTATTTTTTTTTAATTTCTTTTTATTGACTTTTAGTTAAATCATAACAAATTATCATACAAAACTATAATACCATATAAAACATACAAACAAAAGTTACTCTACAATAAACTAACTATATACAGAACCCATCTATGCGAGGCATCTAAAAAGAAGGTTTAAATGCAGTGTAATTATGTTAAAATAAACTCATACACCATTCTCCATGTGTTCCTCTGTGTAGGATTTAGCCTCATGGAATACCACAAATATTTGTGAGCAGAAATATGCTTCCCAGCTATCTGTTTGAGTCCTTCCCAAGAAAGAGTAGATCTATCCTTTCAATTTAAGGTGATATAGAATTTTATCAGCATAAAAGACGTTATAAGAAAGTGTATATTCTTAATGTCCTTTCCTTCCGGGGGTATATGAAGGAGGGCGAATTGCCAAGAGAGCGTAGATTTTTCATAGCCCATTTTTTCTAGTTTGACTCTGAGGGCACACCAAAGCTTGTATGAGCATTTGCAGCTCCAAAAAATGTGTATGGTATCTGCTACCATCGTTGGGCAAAATTGGCAAAAAGGAGGGACTTCCTTGTACATCTTGTTAAGTAAGGCTGGGGTGTAGTATGCGTTATTTACTATCATAAGTTGGGTATATCTGAACTTTAGCAGGGGCATAGCTTTGGAAAATTTTCGAATGGCTTGGGCAATGGGCTCAGAGGAAATCAAGGGGTCTTGTTTTATCCAATAATCAGAGTGAATAGCATCCTTCGAGCATCTGATTGCAGAGATTAGTTTATAAGTGTGAGAGACCATCTTCTTTTTACGAATTAGTAGATTCCATAAAACCTTACATAACTCTATTTGGTATTCCTGAATGTCAATATCTATCCAGAATCTACTGCAAATGTCTTTTAATTGTCTAATCATGATGGTGTACTTGGGCGGAAGCTTAAGTTTATTTCTGATGGAAGAAGTATCATCCATCTTGAGTAAAAAAAAGTCCAGAACGGTTTTACTTTTGATCAGGGGGAATGGATTCAAATTGATCAACTTCTCATTTAGTTTAATGTTAGGATTAAGGTGTAAGGGTTGGGGAAGGAGAAAAGGTAAGTGTAGATTTAGGGATTTAAACAGGCTTTGCGTACATTTGATTTGGGACCATAGGTCATTTTGAATTTTATACTTTCTTTTGGCTGTGATGTCTAAAAACGGGAGTGCCATGGGATTAATGGACAGCGTTTTGATATAATTGTGGTAAAGCTTGACCCAAGAAGGGCCCCAAGCATTTAATTCTTTTCTGAAAGTGGCAATGTTGATTATTCTACTGCTTCTATTTATTTCATACATTAGCCTAAAATCTGGAAGCCCTAGACCACCTTTATCCTTAGGGTAAGCAAGTTTTTGATAGCTTATTCTGATGGGTCTTGGGTGCCATATAAATTTCGAGAGAGATGAGTGTATATTATTAAAAATTTTATTATGTATCAGAGTATTGGTAGCATTCAGGACGTAAAGCAGTCTCGGCAGAATATTCATTTGATAATGGCTACTCTCGAGAAAACTGGCAGTTTTAGTTGAGTCCATCTTTCCAGGTCTTTTTGTATCATGGTCCAACACTTCGATAACCCCTTGTGTTGTTGCATATTTCCATCTGTGTTGAAAAATATTCCTAGGTATTGTAGGTGGTCGTTAACTTTTATATTAGGTAGGGATCTTTCACTAGGTAATTGTGAGTAAATGTTAATTGGGAAAATCGTTGTCTTATCTATATTCACTTTATAGTTTGAGAAATTGGAGAAAGTTTGTAAGGCATTATAAATTTTGTTAATATCAGAGTTGGGAAGGGAGTAGTAAATATTCAAATCATCCGTGTATGCAGATAGGGGTATTTCGGTATTAAATAACCTTGGGATATAATGGAATGTTCTCTGTTTAATTAGTAAAAGCAGAGGTTCTATATAAAGGTTGAATAAAAGTGGTGATAAGGGGCATCCCTGCCTAATCCCATTATTAATCACTATCCTCTTTGAGCTATGTTTGTTTATTTGTAAAGTAGTATATGCATTTTTATAAAGAGTATTAAGAATGCGGATAAACTGTGTTGGGAATTTAAATCTTTGTAGAACTGAGATCAAGAATTTTTTGTTTATTCTGTCGAATGCTTTGGATGCATCAATAGCGAGGGCGTAAATGGGGGTATGTTTAATCAGTGATAAAGAAGACATAGCATTTAGGGTGAGGGTCTGGTCGAATGTTTGTCTGTGGTTTATGAACCCTGATTGTTCCGGAGAGATGATTTTATTAATCACAGATTTCATTCTATTTGCTACAATTGCTGCCAAAATTTTAATGTCTATATTAATAATAGAGATGGGTCTATAGTTATTAGGATTGGTATTGTCTTTATTCGGTTTGGGAATTAGAATAGTTCTAGAAGCATTTAAGTGGGGGTCACAAACATCATTCTGAATAATGAAGTTAAAAAGGTGGCAAAGAATGGTTGTTAGTTTATGACTAAAGGCCTTATAAAATTCGGCTGTGAAGCCATCTGGTCCTGGTGCTTTATTATTTTTAAGGTTATTGATCGCAGACCTAATATCCCTTGGATTGATCTAGGCCGCCAAAAAAGATTGATGTTGTTCTTCTATATATGGTATTGTTAGTTTGTCGAGGAATAGGGTTAGTTCATGTTCGTCTATAGTACTGGGGGTGGGGTTGTATACTTCTTCGTACATCTCTTCAAATACTTTTATTATGTCTTGTGTATTAGTGATATATTTTTGATGAACCTTAATTTTTGAAATAGGGGGCGAGTTGTTATGTTGGTTAATTAATCTCGCTAAAAACCTAAAAGGGAGCTGAGCCCAGTGTGAGTAATTAGCCAGGGTTTTGATTTCGTGGAATGTTAGGTTTTCAGCCTGAAGTGAAATTAGTTTTATCTGTAGTTGGTTAATCTCTTTCTCTAATTCCAACGAGTAGTTTTTTTGAATTCGTGTTTCTAGGGATTTTAATTCTTCCTGTATATTCCTCTCTTTAGAGATGTAATTATTCCTGTAATAGGTGGCTTTATTGATTAATACCCCTCTGATCAGAACTTTGGTGGTAGCCCATGAAATATCGAACGGAGTATTGGCATCTTTAATGGCAAGAATACATTGGTCTAATAAGGTATCAATTTCTTCCTTGATATCAGTCTTACCTAGTAAAGTAGGATTAAGTTTCCAACATCTCACCAGATTATTTGGGGGGATAGAGCGGGATCGATCTATGGTTAGAGTAATCTTTGAGTGATCAGAAAGTGATCTCGGTTCGATGAAGACAGAAGATGTAAATTTCCGAAATATGTCTGAAATTAGAAAAAAGTCCAGCCTGGACCAGGACTTGTGGCATTGTGAGAAAAAGGTATATCCTTCACTATTCAGATTGCCATAATTACTCCGGTAGGGGTCAAATAGATTGAAATCATTTTTAAATTCCGAGATAGCGGAGGAGGCCTGTGAATTATATGAGGATAGGTTATCTGTCTAGAATTGGATCCTGGATAGAGTTCCAGTCTCCCCCTATTATAAAGTAGTGTCCTGGGAAGTTATGAAGGATGTTGTATAGGTTCATTATAAATTTGTGTTGGAACATACAAGGTGCATAAAGGTTTAAGACCATAATAGGTTTATCCAAGTAGTCTATTTTAGTTACAAAGTAGCACCATCTTCCCTCAGGGTCCGTGTCTTGTTTTAAGATAGTGTGATAAAAGGAGTTTTTAATAATGATAGCTACCCCTACCTTATTAGTACTATTCCCCGCTGCTATAATATCCTTGATCCATTTTTTATTACTTATAGTGTTCCACTGTTCTTTTAACAAGTGCGTTTCTTGTAACAAAATGCAGTCTAAATTGGTTTTGAATACCAGATGAAGGATTAATTTTCTTTTGCTATCAGACTGTAAGCCTTTGACATTCCATGAGGCTATCTTCCACATAACAATCTTAACATTTGTAGGAGACAATAAAGGTTAAACCTATTCATGATAAAAGAGTTTAGTACAGAGGGCATAAAAAAGAGCATTCTATTATCTAGCAATACATGGGTGACTCCTCCAGCGTTCATCCAGTGCCTATCCACGTCCTCTTTCCTCCTGGAAGAGGCTGGAATACATACAACATTTGAACGAGTTTCAGTCAATACAAATAACATCTTTCTAACTACAAGGATAAAACACATGTATACTATAAGAAATATGTATCCCAGCTTACTGAGCTCAACTATGCAACGACAAGAGAGCTAAACTGTCTCTAGTAACAATACCTACAAACTCAATGAGAGCAAACCTTAAATGTAATAAGATATTACAATTTTTTTTACTTATACAGGTTAGTAAGACTTCCAAGATTTATTTAATATGTTCAGAAATCTGTTAGTATTGACCCAAGTTTTGTTTCCCCAAGAAACAAGTGCATTTGATCAAATCAGTCTTGTGGGTACAAGTCTACATAGAATATGTGCTCCTATATATCTCTATTCTAGCTTACTACTTTATATCTTTTAGTGAGTGGTAATCATAAGATGTCTATATATCCCAAAGATGTTTTGTCCCAGTCTTTGGGAGAATCACTGATCGAGTCAATGAGTTAAGAATTGTTATAGGGAGTAACAACTCTCGAAAATGAGCCTTAAAGAGTGCGTCCTGCCATTTCCCTTCCCATGACCTCTTTTGATCTAGGGGCCCTTGGCACTACAGAGTTACTTTTAATCCTGCATGGTTACTTGAATATCATTCCTATTTCAGGGATTATTGGTGGAGGACAGTGTTGCCTCAGTCACAAAGGATACCTTTACTCAAGCCCATGTAGTTATTCTTGTGCTGTGCGGAGCCCATAACGTTCCTCGCCCTTTAAGTTGTGAGAACGTAGATGACGAAGTCTAACTCCATACGAGAAATCGGAATGGCATTGGAATGTAGGGGCAATTCGGAGAGCCCCGTTCTTACTCATGTCATGAGTATTACTTGCATCCAACCTTACCGCTGTATGTATCTATACTTTTCCTCTAATCAATCTCAAATGCTTTTCCTTCGAGGTGTATCAGCCTGTAGTCTTGTACTCGTCAGTGGAGGTAAAAGTGAGGGTAACCTGTGGTTGATGATTGCCAACCGTTTGACTATACTATGTCTGCAGTAGCCTTCAGAACGACTGCTAGGGGGGGAAGATGTCTCCGTAAACGTAAGAGGTCATCAGCTATATAGGGGAGCAACACTAGTTAGAATATGCTACCCTTTATCTTCCTTAATTAGTTAGACCATATAGTATATCATGCCCCTGGGGTCACTGGACTTTTAGGGCATTGTAAGGGACCATAATTGCAAAATCCATATGTATTTATATTATACCATTAGACCATTTAGTAGGTAACGTAATAGTGTCTTCTTGAATTATAGAGATAATTAGTTCATTTATACCCTACAACTTAGTATTAGATAAGGTGAGATGGACCTACATCCATTAAGAAGTATTTATGTATGTATCTATGCTTACAAGTATTTATGGATAGGGTCTAGTTTTATATAAGTCAAATTATAAAACATCCCGTTTAAAAAATAGGATCATGTCTCTCTACAGTATTATCTCCCTTTTGAGCAGCAGTCAGGGTTTATTGGCCAAATACAGCAACTTAAAACTAGCGTAGTATACCGTGGCAGAGCTGTTAGGCTAGAGTGGCTACAAATGATTTAACCCACAGCTATTTTTATTTAGGTCCCTTTCGAGCAACAGGCACTCTCTTGTTATTAAGTAAGAAAAAATTCATCCCTTACAGAATATACGGAAGCCGTATCAATGATCAAAAGTGATCACCTGAGCATTAAAACCCTCTCAGTGTACCTCCAGTGTTGTGTGTGTTCAAAACGTACAGCCTGAAAGGACCAATCACTTTAACAAAGTATACCCTGTAAAAGAAGCATGAACCAGATAATTCACAAATCGAGCCTTTGAAAAGCATGCATCGCATAAATGCTGAGATAATTAAACCATGAATTAGTTGCAGACCATCTCATTATCTGGATAAATGCAGATAAAAGCAGAGTGATATTGCGCCTATCCACGAAACCATACCCCCCCCCACCAGTCAGACCACTGGCTCCTCAGTGATACTCCAGTAACACATGTTAACCAAACTGAGGAGAGATGAATGGGTGCATCTGTAAAAAAAAAAAAAAAAAAAAAAAAAGTTTTAGCCAAACAAACCAATATACTTTAGGAGAAAGGAGTGGTGGATCACTATATCAGTGAATGCTGTCTAGCGATAGCACCCGTAGGAAAGCTGCTATGCTTCCATCCTAACTGCTGACTCCAAGTGTAGAGAGCGTTTTCTCCAAGCAGACCACCCTTGATCCTTTTACAAAGAAGCTTGCAATTAACATTATACCCTTAACGTGTGTCTAACTCCAACTTATAAGCCAAACAAGCACATCTGCAAACAAAGTTAAAATAATTCCCAGCCATGCTCCGACAAGTAAACTGATGTCCCCTAGATGTATTGCTCAGAGATCATAGCAGGTTGAGAGCGGTTATTTTCTCTGGAATTTCAATACAGTAGCTGAATTTAAACTGTTGCTTAACTGAGACCTCCTTTCTTACATATGGTTGACAGTACCTTTCAAATTACGCCTCTTGCCTCTTCCGGCGCTGTAACTACATGTCGGGCATCCGTGTGGTAGGTTTCTTATTGTTTCAGATGAGTAAACGCAATCAGGGATGTGCGAGGAAAACAATCCAGCTAAACCAAGTATTCTGTTAACCCGTCCTGTGGCTTTAATGTTGCATTGCACTCTGGGAGGCTAGCAGGTACGCTGAGGTCATGCAATGTTCGTACGCCTTCTGGGAGTTGTAGTTAAAGGTGGTAAGGATGAATCCTCATGTCCACGAGGTAGCATTTGCGTTCTAAGGCTTTGGGAAATCACGAGCAGTGAGGGCCAAGAAACTAAACACTCGGGGCACGACTGAAATGTTCAGGCCCATCTTCGACCTGGCACTTCCGAGGCGATATATTATTTTAAGGTAGGTGAACTCTTCTGGGGCTAGATGGATTTAGATAAACGTCTTTTTATGCTTTTTATTGCAGCTGATTCAATGTTGTAACAGCACGAAGTTGATATGGTTGGTTTACTTCGTTTCTTTACCAGGGTTGGTTCTGAAAAGTTTGGTGAATAGGATTGCAGCATCTTCTTTATTGCAAATTGTGTACTTCTGATCTTGGGTTGAGAATGTTAGAGAGTTGGGGTACTTCACTTGAAATCTCATGTTATTGTTAATAAGATAGGCACAGTATGGGGCTAATTGCTGTCTTGCCAACTTGATTTGTTGAGGTAAGTCCTATGATATGGAAATTTTCATTCCTTGCCACGTTATTGTTTTTTTGAGTTTAGCTGCAGCTAAGAGCTTGTGTACATGGTAAAAGTTTAGAATTTTAACATAGACAATCCTAGGGTTGGTAGCCATCGAGGGGGCTCTTAATGCTCTGTGAGCTCTTTCTATTGTGATCTGTTTCACCTCATGCTCGTCGCCCAGTAAGAGATTAAATATGGATGTTAGCACCTCTGGTAGTTTGTTATGTTCAACGCTTTCGTGAATACCTCTTATGATTAGATTGTTTCTTCTGGATCTAGCTTCGAGATCTAATATTTTAGTATTTAGATCCTGAATTGATTTTTTATTTGTGTTCATCTCATCCTGTATGTTATCTATTTTGATGTCCTGGTCCATTATTTTGGATTCCATCTTATCCAACCTGGTTAATATCTTGTCCGTAGATGATCCGATAGCTTTTGTCTGGTCAGTTAGAGTTTGAATCGCATCTTGCAGTGGTTGTAGTGCAGCTTTTAGGTCATCCAGGTTAGGGCTTTCTGTTTTACCTTTAGTTATATTAGTATTTTTATTAGTATCCAAAGCCTTCTGGAATCTGGCTCTTTTAGAAGTGGATGTAAAGTC
>NC_056731.1:600107194-600197194 GCF_019279795.1 Protopterus annectens | reverse complement strand
AGAATTTGTTCATAAATGAACTTCTTTGCAACATAACTGAATTGTTACGGTACAGCAATGTTAAATTCTGAAAGAGCAGTAATCAGAGCAGATTTCAGTTCTAGAGGAAATATACTAGTACATAGGGAGATGTTTAGATGCAGTTAAGAGGATCTAGCTTACATTACTGAATTAATTTTAAGACATTGAACTTCATATGATCAAGACCATATGGCTAACATTTTAAAACCTCTGAATGTAAAGTTTCAGCAAATACAGTGTGTTCCTGCACCCCCCCCCCCCACATCCTGGTCTATACCAACTCCTCTGTGACCTCTTCACAAATGTTTTAAAAGTTTGATGGTATAAAGCAGACCTAGTTAATGACATGAGATATATATATATATATATATATATACATACTTTGGATTGTTAGGAAGGAAAACTGAAACATATTAGAAAGAAAAATAACGGTTGATGGGGTCATAATAACCAGTGAGTACACTACTTGTGAGGACAGGGTAGGGGTACTTAGTAGCAATCAGCACACTCCATTACATGAAATAGCATGGTGATAACCATGCAGAGAAAGAGTGATTCACAGACACACATACAATATGATAGCACCACTATGGAAAATAGCATGGTATGTGTTACATGCAAGTAACTATATAATAGCATGCAAATGAGCATCACAAAAATAATAAAAGTTACTGCATATGCAAATGTGTACAATAGATATGTTGGCTCAGTTCAAAACTGTATAAAACAGTGGAAGTGAGCTTCAGCAATCAGCGTCTCTGTGCACTTGTTTTCTTGATTAACAGGATTACTACATGCATACTTGCACTAGAAGTAGCATTTACTTTAGCAACTCAGAATGTGTTAGCAGCAGCCAGTTTAGATTCCACTATCCACAGTGCTACGCACCACCATCCTTGACATTTCAGAAAGGTTTTCTCAACAGGTGATATTTTATTTATTTATTTATTTCACATTTGTTGACCAGACTAGTCTAACTGGATATATGCCCATTTTCAGTAGATGCCCGGGGAGAAAAGCTCCACATTAGTTATATAGCAAATAATGTACATAAGCTCCACATTAGGTATATAGTAAATAATGTACATAAGCTCCACATTAGGTATATAGTAAATAATGTACATAAGCTCCACATTAGGTATATAGTAAATAATGTACATAAGCTCCACATTAGGTATATAGTAAATAATGTACATAAGCTCCACATTAGGTATATAGTAAATAATGTACATAAGCTCCACATTAGGTATATAGTAAATAATGTACATAAGCTCCACATTAGGTATATAGTAAATAATGTACATAAGCTCCACATTAGGTATATAGTAAATAATGTACATAAGCTCCACATTAGGTATATAGTAAATAATGTACATAAGCTCCACATTAGGTATATAGTAAATAATGTAAATAAGCTCCACATTAGGTATATAGTAAATAATGTACATAAGCTCCACATTAGGTATATAGTAAATAATGTACATAAGCTCCACATTAGGTATATAGTAAATAATGTACATAAGCTCCACATTAGGTATATAGTAAATAATGTACATAAGCTCCACATTAGGTATATAGTAAATAATGTACATAAGCTCCACATTAGGTATATAGTAAATAATGTACATAAGCTCCACATTAGGTATATAGTAAATAATGTACATAAGACATCAGAGGATAGTGTCAAAAGTGGTTATACAAAAAGGTTATTAAGCAAAAAAAAAACACCCTTATCGATAGGCCTATGTTTAAATTACATGATAAAAGATTAAACATAGTAGGCAAAGAACAAAGAGCTAACTATTTACAAAGATCAATACAGGAATATATTCAAACAGTTTAAGCACAGCAGTTTAACACAGAAACTTAATAAAATTAGGAAAAAAAAGTTAATAGAGATTAGTGAGATTCAGCTGGGATTAGTACATAGGCATAGCCATTGTGAGTTAAGGAAGGTTTTTAATTGCTTTTTGAAAAGTGGAGTAGATGTGAGGGACGTTAGTTTACTAGGAAGCTTATTCCAATAATTTCCAATAGAGTTAGTAAATAAAAAATTGCCAGATTTATTGTTGGATTTAAGGGTTGCAACTAGTAGCTTATTTGCTGAGCGTAGGGTACTGAGATTTTTATATGGGTTGATCAGGTTAGAGAGAATGGGAATATTTGTAGGATGCCACAAGATTTTGTGGGTGATAGTTAATTGTTGAAAAAGCATCTGATTTTGGAGTTCCAGCCATCCTAGTTGTTTTAGGTTTGGACAGTAGTGAGTATGGATAGAGGATACCGTGGCGAATTTAGCAATGTTATTGTAAGATGTGGCCAGCTTATTTAGATTGTATTTGGATAGATTAGTATAAATTGGGGAGGCGTAGAGAAGGGTGGATAGTAGGTGCGCTTGGGAAATAGTAGTCCTGGCTGTAGGTGTAAAAAAGGGTTTTAGCCTTTAGAGGGAACCAAGTTTTCTATTCACTGATTTGATGGTAAGATTAATGTGAGTGTCAAAGTTGAGATTATGGTCAATTGTTACACCTAATGGTTTGGTAGTTGTGTCAGGTGCTATTACAGTGCCGTTGTTTGATATAACTGTGAAATCTATGGAAGGAGACTTCTGGGTAGGGGTGAATAGTAAAAGTTTGGGTTTTTTTTGGGTTAAGGAGGAGACCGCGTTTGGAGGACCAGTTTTCAACTAAGGTAAACATTTTGTGTGTGTTAGACTGGAGTTCAGCAGTAGATGCTGCAGTGCAGATTAATGTTGAGTTGTCTGCATACTGAATACAGGTGGTTTGGGGTAGGGATGTTTTCAAGTCATTGATAAAAATAGAAAAGAGGAGGGGCCCCAGAATAGAGCCTTGTGGGACTCCAAGGGAGATAGGGAGTAGAGTAGATAGGTTGTTGTCTCAGAGGACTGCTTGCTGTCTATTTCCTAGATAAGATTTAAACCATTTGACAGCCTGTGTGTGAACTGAAAGTGAAGTAAGTGTATCTAACATTAAATGATGATTTACCATGTCAAAGGCTTTGGAGAGGTCTAGAAAGAGAGCAGAGGAGAGCAAGTTGTTGTTTCGATTTTTATTAATGGAGTCAGAGAAGGATAGAAGTGCAGTTGTAGTACTATGAAAAGGCCTAAAGCCATGCTGGCAGTCAGCTAAAAGATTATTTTGGAGGAGATGATCAAGAAGTTGCTGGTGAATGCATTTCTCCATGATTTTAGTCAAAGGAGAAAGTAGAGCTATAGGACAGAAGTTAGTGAGTTCAGTTGAGTTACCTCCTTTATGTAGAGGGATAATATGTGGAATCTTTCAAAGGATTGGCATATAGCCTTCTGCGATAGTTCTGTTAATTAAGATAAAGATAGTGTAGGCGAGTACTCTAGCTGCTATTTGCAGAAATTCAGCTGGAAGGAGGTCAGCAGAGGGGGTACATGGTTTTAGTTTATGAAGCTGGGAATGGATGAGAGAGGTAGGTACAGGTTGTAGTTGTAAGACATGAGGTATGTTGGTTTGAGAGAAAGTATTTGAGATGCTGGCTGGAGATAAAGTACTTGCTAGTGATTGGACTGTGTCTACAAAGAATCTATTAAAGGAGTTAGCAATTTGGCTGGGAGATTTCTGAGTAAAGTTAGCTGGAGTAGGAGTTTTGGAGTGCCCTGGGTGGAGTAGGCTGTTTATATCTGACCAGAATTTTTGTGGGTTTTTATGTTGGGCTTGCTGGAGTTTATGATAGTAGTTCTTTTTGTCTTGGAGTATTGATTTTTTTGTGGCACTTCTCAGCTGTCTAAAGCTTTCATGATGAGATGGGTTTTTAGTATTTCTCCATTTAGACCAGATTCTATTTCTTTGAAGTATTTTTTACCTTGTCTCCTTAGTGAGCCAAGGTGCGGGTTTGTTCTTAGTTGTGACAGTCCTAGAGGGGGGGCATGGTGTTCTAGGATTTGTAGAAATTTATTGTTAAAATAAGAGATAGCTTTGTCATGTGGTAGGTATTTAAGGGGTGACCAATTACAGGCTTAAAGTTCGGCTTGGAAGTTTGCTGAGCTGAGTTTTTTTTTATTACGGATAGTTCTGTAGATTGTTTGGTTAGGTATAGTGTTTTTTTGTCTGGTAATAAAGGTAAGAGAAAGGTCACTGATATCAGGGAGTATGCCTGTTTTATAGGAGAGGGGGTTACTGTTAACTAGTATCCAGTATAAGAGCAAGTGAAGAATAGTGACAGAAACAATCAATGAAATAGCCGAATACAGCTAACATCTTAGCAATGCTAGGTAAGAGAGGAGTGCTAGAATATGTGTACAACAAGGACTAAAAGTCTGTAGGAGGAGATTGAGGAAAGGAGAAAAGGACTACAGCAAGTACAGGTAACTAGCAAGACCGTACATTATTACCGACTGGATAAGGAGATAGAGGTCAGGAATATTTCTAAGCCTAAAAAGGAGCCTAGGGAAGGGAGCCACCCAGTGGTCAAATGCAAAAGTATAATTGAAAGTATTAAGAAAGAGGCAGAGGACAGAGCTGGTCAATACAGGGCAGGAGAGGCTAATACTATGAAGAGTAGAAGGGCAGTAAAGGCTGCTGGGTACCTGGTACAGGTGGAGACTTGATACAAATTCTAAACTGTAAAAAAAAAAGTCTATGTTTTTGTTACAATACAAATTCACAGCTTAGAAGAGAGGTCAGACATACTTTCACTGATGTATTGGATGGAGGGGATTTTGAAAAAAGGACAACAGCTTCCTTTCGGTTGTAGATTTGATAGTTGACTTCATGGTGAGAGGTCCTTGCAGGATAGACAGGTAGAATACACAGGCCTTATAGTGGGATAGGAGTTAAAAAGCTAGGTGGGTTATGGAGAGAAGAAGAAAGTAGCAGATTAAAAAATGGACAGTGAATAGATTATAACATTAAACACAATTGAGGTAGAGAGGCAGATAATCTATAATGAACACACCTTACATATGCATTCCTATGTAGTAAGCTTCAAATTACAGAGAGGATTGGTGCTCTGTAACAGCTAAACACTAGTATGACATCTGTAATCAGCATCAGGTTCAAATCATTTAGGCTAGATTAGAGCATTTTCTTTGGGTAGACACTAGTATAAACTAGACTGGAAGGAATAAACAATTTCAAAAAGTAACCTTGAGATAATTTGACAGTTTCTTATAGCAAACACTAGTAAAGATTAGTCAACCAGTAATAAAACAGTATCAAAACAGCAACATAATATATGGATCATGAGTAAAATATAAAATAGTTAACATGGTCCTAGTGGTGTTGAGCTAGCAAGGTTAAGCAGTTTACTACAACAAAAGAAAAGCTTTACGTCTGTCTATGTACTTGTGAAAAGATTTAAACTAGCCTGAAATAGGGAGTTCTTCCAATACACAAATTGCAGACACACACCAGAAAAACAGACAGCGGTAGGCCAATGGGTGTAATAAGTAGAGGGTAATAGTTATTGGGGCTACTCTAAATAGGGGGTATACCATCAACCTTTTAGCTAGAGAGCTGTTTCTAAGGCCAGGTGGAATCAGGGAAGAGGACACCGCTTCTTATAAGCAGGGTTGCGTTACGCTGCTGCCTCTTAAAGAGTAAAAGTAGCTAAGGAAAACATGTAAAGAATGTGGCTGCAGTATACTGCATTTTTAGCGGGACTTCCAGAAAGTATATCAGGTTTCAAAGTAGACCTAGTACAGAATGTCCTGGCAGTGTTGTACCTGTCTAAACTTACAACCAAGTTTTCAAGAGTGGCTCGTTGTAGCAAAATATTCTCAGGCATAAATGCACCACTGACTTGAGGCTAGATAGGACTCCTGATAGCACAGTGTGCTTGAGATAAAGTATGTGGCGTACATACAGCCACGTGAAGGGGATCAGTATGAAGTATGTATATCAAAGAACTGAATATGCTGCCCAGGAAACTAACAGTTTAACCAAGGATTCAAAACAGTGTAAGTTAAGTTTGTCCTGATGAAAAGGGATATATACATTTGTATACATAATTCTAGCTTTAACAACGCGTATCCAATAAACCAGTGGTCGCTCAAATCACTTTTAAGGGAATTTCAAAAACAGTGAATTATACAGTCACTAAGCTCTACAAAATAGTAAGTGTATAGTCGCCAATAGAGCGACTAATTAATCTGGCAAATATTGGTAGTAATACTGGAAAAAAAGCATTGATGAAAACATCAAGGTATATATATGTTTGTATACATAATTCTTGTTCTAACAACGCGTATCCAATAAACCAGTGGTCGCTCAAATCACATTTAAGGGAATTTCAAAAAACAGTGAATTATACAGTCACTAAGCTCTACAAAATAGTAAGTGTATAGTCGCCAATAGAGCGACTAATTAATCTGGCAAATATTGGCAGTAATACTAAAAAAAAGCGGAAAGAAACACTAGGACAGGGATAGCCAGATTGGAAGCGTTCTTAGTAGGAGTTAAGCTACATAAAGCAAAACTCTTTTGCACTGAGCAAACAACAAACAGAAAAAAGACAACATTTACAGCTCATGAAAAAACAATTGTACAAAAGCAAGCTTAGTTAACACGTACAGTACACAAAAACACTACTGTAGTTGTATAGCAAAGAAACGATCATCAGTACAATGAATTAGAATACTTACGTTGAAAGAGGCAGACCCACTGGACCAGGGGAACACAGCAGCCAGGAGGGGAGTAAGCCTAATAAAGATGGTGCCGTGTTAGACAATCCACCTTTATGCTATGAGGGTCAGGATGTGAGGTAAGAAGGAGTGGTAAAGGACAGGTGAAAAACAGGGATGCTAGGGCAGGGTTTACCTCAAGTAAGCATACTAGCAAGGGAGGAGCATCTAGTACAGGCGGGGTAGCAAATAGAAAGTGGAAGGGGAGTAGGATATAGCAATGGTAACAAGACAGCAGGGGACAGGAGAGCAGGGGTCAGGCAGTAGGGAAGATGGTGTCTAAGAAGTTGAAGTAGGGTGTAAGGGAAAAGTATAGAGGAAAACAAAAGAAGTGAGGAATAGTGACAGAAACAATCAATGAAATAGCCGAATACAGCTAACATCTTAGCAATGCTAGGTAAGAGAGGAGTGCTAGAATATGTGTACAACAAGGACTAAAAGTCTGTAGGAGGAGATTGAGGAAAGGAGAAAAGGACTACAGCAAGTACAGGTAACTAGCAAGACCGTACATTATTACAGACTGGATAAGGAGATAGAGGTCAGGAATATTTCTAAGCCTAAAAAGGAGCCTAGGGAAGGGAGCCACATGACAGAGAAGGCAGATGGCTGACTAGAGTTGTCCTCACATGGACTCAAGGAGGAATATGCTGGATGTCTATCCTCTGGGACATTTTGCAGGTTTGTGCACCATTAACCACTCTCCCTTCAGGAGCCTTCCAGTGTCCTACAAGGCCTTACAAATCCTGCATAACTTCTACATGTGTTGATGATGCATGTTAAGATGTGCTTTTCATTCATCTGAAGACTGAACTACCATCATATGGGCAGTGTATGTTACAGCCCATTCCTCTGAGGGCCACTGACTGCACCTAATCCAGATGACATCTGGTTCATCAATTCTAATGCAACTGGTATTACATACAATGTGTCTGTAAACCACCCAGGCAATTTCTATGATTCTCACAACTGTCATGCATGCAAACTATACCAGTGTTTCATTCAAGTGGTCATCCAGTTTTCAGGTGCACACATTAGAAACTTCATTGTCCATGACATTCCAGATGTAGCGGTCCACTCACAATGCCGCCTGCTATGGTATGTTACAAGTGATGCCACATCTGCCTTGGAGTCGTAGATGATAACCCCCAATCTCCCGCCCCCAGACAGAGGTAGATAGGGCATTCAATGCCACACTGGTGCAGACTAAAAAAATCACTGAACATGTAGTCAGAGTGCTGAATTGTTGCTTCTGCTGCCTGAATATATCTGGTGGTGCACTGCAGTACACTTCCAGGACATGCAGCAAGCTATTCTTGTTGTGTGCCATGCAACACAATGTGGTGCTAAACAAACAGCAACAACAATGGGAGACAATGGCATGAGCCAAAACTGGTATGTCAGCAGCAGAGGAGCTGGGGAACAGCTGTTGGATGATGTGGATGCTACATATAGTACTGTCATATCATACACCAAATATGGACAATACTTTGCTGAGGGATTGTTGGAGGCCATTATAAGAATACTCCCTCACTTGTACTACATAAACACCATTTAGACTAAATGCATTGACTTGTTTACTCCATAAAAGAAATTTGGGCCATATTTATATGCTGAAAGTAAACAAAGGCAAAAATATCTCTGACTTTTCTTTTAAATTAACCTAGAGTATCATGGTTATTATCACTGTTGCCTGACAGCACTTCATTTTCTGGTTCTTTGAAGGGCTACCTTCGCTCGCTGCTCCAATTTCTTATCAAATCCTAAAAACATATTGTGGGTGAAATGGCCATCTTCTAAGTTACTGCAGGTGTGTGCCTTGTGCGAGTGATTGTCTGTATCCCAAGGTACACTGGTGCATAATTCCTAGATCACCTGGTGTGGACAACCCTGCAAAGATTAGTCTAAGTGATGTGGTACAGAATGAAAGATCCAAAATCTGACAACTGTAACAATTCATTTAAAGAATCGTAGAGCTTCTCCCAGAACAGGGATAACAGAATCAACTCTGGGAAATAGGTATTGGGGTGGTATTTGTAAACATCTGATGGCCATGTTACCAATATAGTCTGGTAAGGCACCGCCCAAAGAAAGCTGCAGATTGCCACCCTTAGGGGGAAATGTTTCATTTTGGTGCTTGTGCATACTTGAAACCACTGAGGGAATGGTCGCTTGGGGAAACATTTCATTTTGGTGCTTGTATATACTTGGAGACATACTGCTGAAGGGATTAGTGGGTGGGGGGCTGGGCCCTTGGGCCTTATTTTAGTTGTCTGTTCTTCAGTATGCATTTTAAAGTTGGTATCTCACAATTCTACTTTAGTGGGTTGGGTTACATAATTATGTAAGCAAATTTTACATTAATCAGTGTACCAATTTGTACCTATTTTTCATGGGCCTTTGTCAAGATTTTTGATGTTTCCAGGTTGAGAGGTATGATCCCAAGTCAGTTGTTGAATTCTGTAAAAACTACTATTTACCTACCTTAAGTTTAATATTTCATAAACTGTTAGAATCAGGAACTGTTCTAGAAGCATGGATGCTGTCCTGTGTATCTTCAGTTCATAAACGTAGCTCAAAGAATCAGATGAGTAATTTTAGAACCATCAGTTTAATTCCTTGCTGGGGAAATGTTTTGAGAGATGCTTATTATATCTTACTGAGAAATCAGAAGGAAACACAGAAATCTTTGATATTAATCAACATGGTTTCATAAAAGGGCAATATACTCTTTGCAACTTGCTTTTATGAACAGATAACTATGGCCTTGGATTTCGACCTGTATCCTGGAATCATTTTTCTGGATCATGGAAAACCTTTTGACACTTTACCTCACAACGTTATTATCACACACTTACAGGAGCATAAAGTTAATAAATGCATCATAAGGTGGATTTGTAATTTGTTACACTGAAGTCAACAACGTGTAAGAATACGATTTTTATTCTGATTATTCGAAGGTTGAAGCTGGCGTACCTCATGGTTCTGTCATGGAACCATTCTTATTTAATATGGTATTTGCTACATGATGATTGCAAGACTGGTTTCTCAATTCAAAATCCCTCTGATGTAAATGGGTTAAATTATTTACAATCTTTATGTTGCTGGGCACTAGAAACAGGTGTAACATTCAATCTAAACAAGAGTAAGACAATGTATATTTCAAATAGATGCGCAAGGCCTCCTGTATTTGGTTTCTTCCCCATTAAATGAGGTACATGAATATAAAGATGAGTATACTTTTTACTTTTTAAGTTATACTTTAATGCACATGTAGATAAAAATTCTATAAAGACAACTAAGTATATGGGGAACCTGTTAAGGAGCTTATCTACTAGGGATGAGCATGTATTGACTTTGGTATTTAAAACTTATATAACGCCATTACTGGAGTACAATAATACTTTTTGTATTTAATATACTCATGGGCAACTGAAAAAAAAGCTTGAAGGTATCTGAAGGATATTTACAAAAAGAATAGGTAAATATAGATTTATGGATTATGGCCTTAGGTGTAAGTTGTTAAATTTGTATAGTCTCTGTTACAGGTATATATGAGGAAAGTTGTTATTAACATACATGATCTTTCATTGCCCCATATTACAAATTATGTACAGCATCAAAGTTAATAGATGTACTAAAATGTACAAACATAAGAATATGACATTTGTACTAAAAAGGGAAATCTCAAAATCAGAGAGCAGTTTATTGCTGTTAAAAGACATTGGAACACTCTCCCTATAAGCTTAAGTAATTTAAATAGCTTTGGTAGTTTTTAAAGGAACCTGAATATTTGGGTAGGTGATAAGGTTTACAGGACATACATTATGATACCAATGTTCTTTGATGGCCGAATGGCCTAAACACTGTATCTGAGCATATGAACATATATGCAAGGCAGAAAGTGGTGCAATGTGTCATAGCACTGGCAAAAAGACTGGCTGGTTCAGAAGTAGGGGCCATGATAACACAAACACAGGGCAAAATGATGCATGCATGCATGCACACCTAGGCACTATAGTTCATGATCTGGCCACAGTGAGCATCAGATATTGCCTAACCCAGGTGAACTAGGGTGGGAAGGCTACAGTCATCATCAATAGCAGAGGTGAGGGGACATAGTGTTAAAGAACAACACCATAAGCATAGGTGGAAGGGTCATAGGAGGTGCACACAGTAAGACTGCACATGGTTAGGGTGTTGTGGTGTCAGAGAACATCTCTTCAGATGAATGTATGCCGCTTCCAGTAGTGGAGTGATGGCCAGGTGTCAGTTTCCATGCAATTCTTTATATTATTGCAGCTTGCTATGGTTTCACAAATGCATCTATTTCTCTAGCATAGTTTCTTACAATATGGTAACTAGGCTGCTCAAAGTATTAATCAGGAGCTCGTAATAAGACAATGTTGTTGTTGTGTCTTTCGGCTTATCCCAGTTAGGGGTCGCCTCAGCGGAACTCCGGTCCGCTAATGTTTGGTAGTGGATTTTTACGGGCCGAGTTACTAGCCCTGATGCACAACCTTCAATGAAGGCACGCCCATTCATGCATGCCTCCACACAAAAGATGCTCTAGCTGAGAATTGAATGGGACAATGTCTTGCTGTGAGGCGACAATGCTACCGCAGCACCACTACCGCGGGACCTCATAATAAGACAATTATGCTAATTAGACAATACAGCACAATATTCTCTGAATGCCACTTACAAAACATTGTATTACTATCCTATTCCTTGCTATATAGCCCAGTCTGTCTCATGCACATGCACTTAGCTCAATCAAGGTGTATGCAGCTTTGTAGCTGGCTCATGCTACTATAAATTTACAGCACAGTAATGTCCATGGGCATCACACTACCCAGCTACCCTTTGAGGGTGTACTTAGGCATGTAGATCACATAGGGTGCATGTGTGTGTGGAGCATAACCTTGAAGTTGTAATCCTGGATCTTATTACGAACTATGTGTACCATGCTGCCACAAATGGGCATTCATTTGCTGTGCTGCCCATCAATGCTCACTACATGGTTTTCACAATGTGACACATTGCTCCTTAGATATCATTTTCACTCATGGATTTGACCTGGTGAGTGACTTCTACAAGATCAATGTCTGTCAGGATTCCTGCATGGTGTACCAGATGTTTATCACCCACTAAACATGCAACACTTGAAGCACCTGCAGGAGGAAAAATATGAGGGTCCGCTATACAAAGCTGATGCCTGGCATTTGCTTGCAGGTTGGTGAGTGATGCCATTAGTATCACCCACTCTAGTAGGGTGTGCCAACAAAAGTATAGTAACTTGAAGAGGCTCCACCCTGACCTTCTCCGCTAAAAGGAATATGAGACTAAGGAGAGGCAACCAGCCTACCATAGTAAGGATAAATAAATGCTTGTCATATTACAGCTGGTCTAATTGTACACCTACAGTCTGTTTCTGATATGCATGGTTATGCTTGTATTGTAACACATGAAGAAATTTCAGAGAACTGACTTGCACAGCAGGCAGAGCAGACTTTCCAGTCATTGTGTTAAGTGTACTATATTGCTACAAGACCTGTGTACGTCTGTTTCAGCTGGTTATCTTAACACCAAATATGTAAGCACTGCATACATATTCCCTACTTATATGTCTGATGTATGTTTTAATTGCATTTGTAACTGTGTTTCTGACCTTATGCCAGTTATTTCTGGCATTGTCATTTGCATGTACGTTTTACTTACCTTGGTGAACTAATGCAATTAGGCTGTATTTCTCTTCTGTAGTACTTCAGCATTTTATTGTTCAGTTCTTCATATGTAACTGATTACTACTGCATAGGTACTAACTATTGCCCTTGGCTGTCTGCCATTTCATAATGCATTTATTCCCATGCCACTGACCTTCACTATGCCAGTTATTCCTCAAGTGACATGAACACTGCCATAAGGGCCTGCAGTTCAGACACTCTTCTTGCTGAAATGATGGTTAAAAGTAAAGCTGTTTTCCAAGAGAGGAATTTCAAGTCTGCTGTAGCAACTGATTCAAAGAGGGAAGAGTACATTTTTCCAATACAAAGTTAAGGTTCCAGGCTGGAGTGGTAGCTCTCTTGGGAGGGTCTTAAATTTTTGGCCCCTCTAAGGAACTGTTTTACCAGAGGATGAGAGAAGAGGGGTGGCTCAGTATTATAATGAGCTGAGATGGCTGAGGCGTGAATCTTAATTGAAGAGAAGGATAGGCCCTTGTGGAGCACTTCTGTTATGTAATCTAGTATACGAGGTAAGCTGGGCATTGTTGTGCCCATTCCATGAGACTGGCTCCAGGAACAGTATCTTTTCCACTTTTCTGAATAGGATTTTTTAGTACTAGGCCGCCTTGCCTCAAGAATGACATCCAGCACTTGCTTACTGAGGATTTCTAGAGGTGAGCTCAAGGTTCAGGGTTTGAAGCTGAGGGTGCCGAATCTGGCTCACCTGCTGGGACAGCAGGGAGGGGGTCTGAGGCAGGTGCCATGGTTGTAGCACTGTCAGAATGCACAAAAGAGGGTACTAGTGCTGGCATGGCCAGTCTGTTGCAATCAGGATTGTCCTTGGCTTGTCCTGTTTGATCTTTAGTAGAACCTTCAAGAGGAGAGGCAGAGGGAAAAGGCATAGACTGAGAGGCCTTCCCAGGTAAAGGACAGGGCATCCACTTTCCAAGCTTGACTGTGGGGAGTTCTGGTGCAGTATTTGTTCAACTGATAGTTCTGAGGGGAGGCAAACAGGTCCACCTCTGGAGTCCCCCATCTGTTCCTCAAAAGCTTGAATATTTTGGGTTCCAGTTTCCATTCGTGTGGGTCCATACGATTTCTGCTTAAGTCATCTGCCAGTGAATTTAGTTTGCCTGGCAGGAATTGAGCTTGTAGGTGCACTTGGTTGCTCAAGGCTGTGTTCCACAGAGCCATGGCAAGTCTGCAGAGTGGGTAGGAATGGCTTCCTCCCTGCTTGTTTATGTACCACATAACTGTGGTGTTGTCTGTCTTTACCAACAGTTGTCCTGGAAGAATGAGGTCTTTGAAGGATGTCAGAGCATTCTGTACAGCTAACATTTCTTTTTGATTGATATGCAGGTGCATCTGCTTTGGGCTCCATTTGCCCTGAATGCACTGCCCTGCCATGTTAGTCCCCATGCATAGTCTGATGCGTCTGTTGTTAGGGTTTTGGTGGCAGGGGGTAGAGTGAAAGGGAGTCCTTTGTTGTGGTTGCCCACCAAAGGAACTCTGCCTTTAGACAAAGAATGATAAGAATTATTGTTTCCAAGTCCTGAGAATGTTATAAAACCACAAAAATAGGTGTGGACCTCTTGGGTTTTCGATCCTGAGTGATGCCTGTCCGGAGGGAAGGAATAACAAATTTTACAATGCCTTTCACTCTTGATCCTAAATGGTGAACAAATTTCCACGAGTATTCTGTGTTGGAGCTAGCTCTAAATAGAGCTGTTTTAGCTGTGTGGGCAACTGGAGCTCTATATAGAGCTGTTACAGATCTCTATAAGCTCTGAGAAGAGCTGTTTTGTGTTTTGAATGCTCTTTCAGGCAGATGCGGTAGTTCTAAAAAGAACTGTTTTGTTTGGTTCACCGAAGCTGTGTCTGTGCCACCAGCTGGTCTTACCAGAGCTTATACAGATCTCTGTGATCTCTGAGAAGTGCTGTTTGGTGTACTGTGAGCTCTGAGAAGAGCTGTTTGGTGTAAGGTGCAGATCCACATGAACTCTGAGAAGAGCTGTTTTGTGTATGGTTACAATGGGCTCTGGGAAGAGCTGCTGTTCTGTCCTTCGGTGTTCTGCAGTGGTGTTGATCTCCGTGGTCCTTCTTCTTGAACAGATCTTCGGTTCTTTTGCTATGTGTGAGTCATAAAAAGGACTATTTGTGCGCTCCCTCCTCTCGTCCTCTGTTCTATATCCCATAAAGTGTCATGTCTCTTACAACTCAAACTATACTCTTACCTTCTCTACTCCTTATACTCTATCACCTCACCTCCTATCACTCACAATTACCTACTCCCTATTTCCATCCCTCAAACACCACTCAACTCAAATACTACACCACAACCCTATCTACTAATCTGTCCCTCCATCCTTCCCCCCACCACTCCCATTCCTAAAATAAAAATATCTCCCCCCTCTCCTTTAAAACAAAAAAACAGTCTACTTACTCAAATTAAAACCGCATTACAAACCTCTGCTTCTATTTGGTGACATTCATCCTAACCCAGGCCCTACAGACACCACACTGAACAATAGTCCCCCTGTATTTAAACCTCCCACCCCCTCCAACCCACAAAAACAAGTGCAATTCTGCTCTATCAATGTCAGGAGCCTTGTAAATAAAGTTCATGAACTCCATGCTTGGATAGCCAACTATACTCCTGACATAGTTACCCTAACTGAAACATGGTTAAAACCACACCATTTGGACAGTGAAACCATCCCTACCAGCTATAATATCCTTAGATTAGATCGACCTAAAAGAAAAGGAGGAGAAGTCTCCATACTGTTCTCCGATTGTCTCTCCCAAATCAGTCCCACACTAGACTTACCCCTCCTACTCACCAGCTGAACTCCTACTGACCAACTTCAAACTTAACAGTTTCAACACCATAACTGTCGCAGCAATCTATATTTCCCCCTGGTGATAATATTAACATGCTTGAGAACATCCTATCTCTCCTCTCACATACCATCCACAATGAAATAATTATACTGGGAGATGTAAATATTGATTGGCTTACAATACAAGCTCCCAACACTACTTCCTGTATAAACCTACATGGGTTTGAGCAGCTAATCACAGCTCCAACCTACATTAATAAATCTCACCTACTTACCTAGCTCTCTTCTAGACTGGATATTGGTCTCCCACCCTCAAAACTATCATAACTCCCAAACCCTTCCAAATGCCCTCAGCAACCACTGCCCTATAACAGTTACCAGACACACTCCCCACTTTACCAAACCTAACAAATTTATTACCACCCGCTCACTTTCTCATTACTGTCCTAACTCCTTTATTCACCAACTCTCCAAAATTAACTGGTCTTGTCTCACCACTCTTCCTTTATATGAAGCTGTCCATTCCTTCAACACTACATTCCTAAATATTCTTAACTCCCTTGCTCCTCTTCGCACGATTAGAATCAAATCTAATACTGCTCCCTGGCTCACTAAATCGACCAGAACCCTCATGAAAGACCGGGATAGGATTTGGAAAATGTGGACTAAAACTAAGACCCCGTCCCTTCTTCAGAAATATAAAGAACTCAGAAATAAAATTAAAAAAATCATCCATTATGACAAAATAAACTTCTATGTCAATCCTCCCTCTACTCTTAAATCAGACCCAAAGAAATTCTGGAGCTCTATTAAACAGACTCTTCTTCCAGGAAACCCTTCCACTCCTAACCCATGTCCCAATGCAACACCTGAAGACATAGCCAACAAATTTAACAATCATTTTATAAACTCAATAACCTCCATAATAACCCCCCCCCAGAAACAACACTAGCACCCCCACAAACTCTATACCTCTTCCAAACTCCCCTAACTCCTCCTCTCTAAAAGCAGTATCAGCTAACTATGTGAAGTCATTACTCTCTAAACTTAAATCTTGCTCCCCATCTGTTGACAAGCTACCCTCCTACTTCCTGCAGATTGCCTCTGAATCTCTTGCCTAACCTGTATTCATCTTAATTAACCAATCCATTTCTGAATCCTATGTCCCCACTGTGTGGAAGAATTTCTTTACTCTACCCATTCACAAAGGGGGCAACTCCTCAGACATATCCAACTTCAGACCAATTGCCATACTCTATCCACTTTCACAAATCCTAGACAAATGCATTCACAAGTAGGTAATACATTACCTTCACCAGGAAAACCTTCTCACACCCACACAGCATGGTTTCCATCCAAAGAATAGTACAACTACTGCATTAATATCATTCATCAACATAGTCTCCCTAGTTCGTGATAATAAACTTGCCTCATGCCTATTCCTTGACCTTTCTAAAGCCTTTGACACTGTCTCTCACCCACTCCCCCTAGAAAAACTCACTAACTTACATTTCTCTCCCTCTACCATCTCCTGGTTCTCCAGCTATCTCTATCTGCCAGCAATCAGTTAAATGGCTCTCTGCACTATCCTCCCCTCTCACTGTACAAATGGGAGTCCCCCAAGGTTCCATACTTGGACCACTACTCTCTAATATTTTCACCAACTTGCTCTACCTCCTCTTGTCTCCAGTCATCTCTTATGCAATATGCTGATGACTCAACTGTTATAACCACTGGTGACAACCCAACTGACCTCCACTCAACTACCCAGGCATCCTTCCACACCATCGAGACTTGGCTTAGTGATAACAAACTAATACTTAATCCAAAAAAAACTAAACTCCCGCTCTTCTTCCCTAAAAACATCACCACACTCAAAGGTACATTTACCATCTCATCCTGCAACAACACTATCATCTCAGCTGACTCTAGTATTAAATTACTAGGTGTTACAATTGATGATCAGCTTAGGTTTGATCTCCATATTACTAACGCGGTAAAAAGAACTCATCAGAAACTTGGACACCTTTTCCGTAGCAAGAAATACTTAACTAACACTGCCCGAATAACTCTCTCCCAGGCTTTATTACTCCCAACACTCCTATACAGCTGCCACATATTCACAAACCTAAATTCTACACTTATTTCCAAGCTTGAAACTATCAATAATAAGATCGCCAGATTTGCAGCTAACCAAACCTACAAGTTGTACTACTGCTTAGCAATACAGCAGCTAGAATTCCCTCAGCTGCTCCAACTATACCAACTACAAATCATCCACTTTATCCTCTATCTACCCTCCTCCTGCCCCAGCCTCTCCACTATCATATCCAAATATTCCCCTGCTAGGATGCTACGCAGTTCAAATCAAGAATTATTAGACATCTACAAACCCAAAACCAAAATAGGCTGCCTTCTCTATAACTATAACCCAGCTACATCCTGGAACCAACTCCCCTTGGAAATAAAATCCCTCCAGTATAGCAAAAGTTTCAAATTAGCCACAAGGGAGGGTGGCTTAATGGCTAAGGTGTTTGCCTTACAAACACAAGGTGCAGGATTTGAGTCTCACAAGGGTTAACTGGCTATGCTTAAAATGGCTCGCAGGGGCAGTTAGCCTAGTACTAAACTATGAACTATGAACTAGGAAATACCTAAAAACAAAGTAGTCTTGCCACTGTTTGAAAACCACCCTGAAACCACCATCCTTTCACCTATTTCACCACCTCACTCTTAATGTATCTCTAACACTATTCCCCTGCCTCTTCTACCTCTTCCCTTTCTCTATCTCCAACCACTCTTAATTCTTACAGTCTCAAAACAACCTACCTGTCTAGTCTGTCTGCTATACTCAACCTCCCCTACATCTCCTACTAGCCATTCTTACTTTCCTTTCTTGTTTCCAAACTCAAATACAACTAGATCCTATCCACTTTAAATAAGCATCTGCCTAACTATTAACTCATTTTGCTCTAAGCAGCTTACATAATATTGTAACTAGTCACATTTTCTTCTGCTAATTGTTTAAAACCTTGTTTGTAACAACTTACATACTTGTCTGCCACTTGTTATTACTCTGTATAATTGAATTGCCTGAGGAGCTTTTTTTTCTCTCCAGGTCTCTGCTTGGAAGATGCCATAGCTGATTGTAACTACTATGTTACTATAATTTAATAAATTGTTTTCTAGTCCTGAGGAGCTTTTCTCCCCGGGTCTCTGCTGAAAATGAGCCAAAAGCTCAGCCAGACTAACCCAGTTAACAAATGTAAAATAAATAAAATAAATATATAAAATTAATTTTTTCTGACATCAGTTAGAGCAAGAAAAAAGAATCCCCAATGGGGTACTTATCTTTTAGAAGACTTCAGGTCTGAAACTCGAAAATGAAAATTTCAGGAGTCGGACGACCGTCACTTGCAAACTGCTTCTGCTTCGGGCACTGCACGGCAAGAAAGACTGATGTAATGGCATTGGTTGCATGCTTTATACCCCTGATGATCTGACGTCATGGAAGAAGCAACAGCATCCGACGCAGAAATCCCAAGACTCTGGTATTCAGGCCAGCTGAGGGCTACCTTCAGGCAGATAACCCAAATGTGATGACTGCAACAGTGAAACACAAAGAACATCCAATAGATTCTTCAGCCTTTCCTTTATCATTGTGGTGGGCTATGATCACTAACATATTAACATCATAACAATTACACTATGATTAAAGATGCAGGGAAAAGGAAGGAAAAAGATGGTTATTATGGTTATAAACTAGTACATTACCTTAACGATAAATTATATTTGATCTGTTGGAAAACAAAATGAAAATAAATTAAAAATCAAATTTATACTCTAATTATAATAAAAATAATAGAATGAGTATGAGAAATATCATTTGCCCAGATAAAAGGCTAGAAATGCTTTATAAAAAGTCACATGTCAGCTTGGATGGATAGGTCTCAATGGATCTCTTAAACCATACCCAACCCCCACTGCAGGAGATTCTCACAAAGTGAAAGAAGATTCCAAAGGAGAGGAACACAAAATCAAAAAGGACAAATATAAAATGGTGACTGATTCAGCTTCTTTTAAAGCTAGGATGCTTACTCAATCAAATTTTGTTGTAAACAGTTTGGTATTGTGTTGGTAGTGGTTAATGAAGTTATCTCAGACTAAACAGTTTAAACTGGAATTTTGGACTTTTGAATGGAAATGACAAAAACAGTATAAGAAGAGAGTTACAAACTGGGGGGAAAACAGTGTATTATTTTATCTGCGGGAAGATACAGAAGTGTTTTATCAGTGATGAGATTAGTTTTGCACTATGGATTGTTACTACATTGACTAATCCATAAAAAGAAAATTCAACTTCCACTTATTGTAATGGATTAAAACCCTGGAAATCTGAACTGAAGGGAAGACATTTTGGATGATCTGATAAGGAGGATCTTAGTTGTGGAAGTGCCATCACCATTTTTGGTGCAAAAAGAAAGGCCTGGTCTCCTCGCATGTGAAGGGTAATTTTTATATGCAAATAGATGTTACGTGGCTGTTAAAAGGTATACAGGAATAATACATAGCACTAAATATACTATATATTTACTTTCACAATGATAGTGCATGCAGAAGGTCACAGAGTGATGAGGAAAATGATGGCCTTTCAGGTCAGCATTGCTGCAAATATGGATGAATGAATCAAAACAAGTATGCTAGAAAGTCAGAAGGGAATCTACAGTCCTTTGTGTACATTGGATGGGAAGACAAGTGATGCAGTGCAGAAGGGTAATACGTCATATTCTATTAGCAGACCCACAGATGCTCCACTGCAATTTGCTAAAAAAAATTAAACTGGCTTTCAGTGTACTCTAATTTACAGGGTTTTAAAACATGGTAACTGTCTCCTTTAAGAGTGAACCTACCTTTTCAATACAACCCGTATGTACTCAGAAGTATACACGACAAAACATTATCTCTAGTATGCCCCTCATTTAAAACTGCTATAGGTGAGACAACCTTCAAATAAGCACTTAAAGAGCATCTCTTGACTGAATCTAACTACAGGTGCTACCATAGCAATGGTTAGATAATTTACTATCCAATATAATGAATAATGCAATACAAATTGTATAAAATATAATACAATAATAATACAATACAAACAGATCACAAAGATATTTGTCTGGAACATTCATCCCTGGGCCTCCCCTGAAAATGGACTTGTTCCAAGTCAGAAAATTGACTTGTTCCAAGTCAGACTTTCCCAGTAAACAAATGTTAAATAAATAAATAAATAAATTTAAGAAACTTTTTCTTTCTATTCATGCGGCATATTTTATATGTATTGGAGTTTATTATATGCATCATTTTAATGCTTACATTCTGCATGTATTTTTCCTTTTCCTCTCAATGCACTCAGAGTGAATCTTTTAATCTTACACGACTGCATTGCAGCTTACCATTACGTTTTAAATTTTGCTCTGTACTCCTACTGTACATAATATTGCTGATTACAAAGACAGTGATGTATTTCTGCTCTTTGAGCTAGCTTTGCAGATGAAAAGTGTCAGACAAATCCACTTAGCCAGTGAACAAACAGCAAGTAAACAAATAGGCCTGTTTCAAAATTCAGCCTTAAAGGAAATCAGCCAGTACAGATCTCAGATTATGTCAGAATCAATCTACAGGCTAATAATGAAAAAATGAAAGATTTGGGTTCCAAGATGGTGGCAGAAGAGTGAGCAGCTAAAACAGACTTCTGTATTGATAATTAAAAACAGAAACAACCTACAAATTACTGTAAACTTTTAACAGAAATTGGTAGCTGAAGAACTTATGATGTACAAAAAGTCCACAAAGAATAGAAAAAAAGTGAAGTTAAAGGAAAAATAACTGTGAAGACCCTGAAGAGGACAGAAAGCACTGTGAATCGGTGGGGGAAAGTACATATTTATAGTAGTTAAAGGATAAAATCCCCTATTCACCAGACAGAGAAAAAAAATTGACCAAATCCACTCTGAGATCTTCAAGATAATTACTTTGGAATACAAAGACATAGATAACAGAAGGCTACTAGAAATAGAAGATGTTTTACCAGACATTCAGGGGAAATAACTGGTATGCAAATTGCTGAAAAGAAGATAAAAGAACAAAAAGATGGAACATCAAGTAAAATATGAACAAATGACACAGAAAGTGGCTGAACTCAAGGACATGTCACTCAGAAACAACTTGAGGTTTACTGCAATACTAGAATAAATGGAATGGAAAAACTATAAAGACTTTAGGAGCAAATGCTTCAGCACACTGCTGATCTTAAAACCGAAAGAGCACAAACAGTATATATTCCTAACTGAAGACTAGGAAAGCATTTGAGATCCATAATGATTAAACTGTTGACATACCAGGTGATTCTTTCAATTTAATGTAAAAAATGAAAAATCTTTAAGGCCAGAGACATGACAGATGTGGGTAATGATTTTTCACAACAAACAAACAATTTATTTATTTATTGGCATTTGTTTACCGGGAAAGACCACTGGGCCAAGAGCCCATTTTCAGTAGAGGTCCAGGGAGAAAAGCTCCATTACAATGAAAAACAAATATAACAATATAAAATATAGGTTTACAGGGTATAATATGAACAACAAGATAGAGCAGAGAGACAAACAGGGTCTCCATACAGCTTTCCAAAGTATAATAATATAATCCACAAAATGAAAGAGACCCAAATTAACCAAAGGAACACATTAAGAATGAGTATAATACACCAAATGCTTTACATTTTCCAAAAGGCTCTGCAGAGAAATTAATATATGTTTCAAGTTAATGTATCCTGCATTACTTCAACTCCTCTACTCACTTGGACTAAAATCTGCAAAGACCTGTGAAAGGCATAAGATTTATTTATTTACTTACTTTTGTTTACTGGGATAGTCTGACTGGGTGATAGCCCATTTTCAGCGGAACAGCAGCCAAACAAATGACACTAAGAATAGGGAAATGGAGAAAATCCTTGACACCTTGTGTGAGCACAACATTAGGATTATGTCAGCTGACAAGGGGGGTGGCATTGTGTTATACGATCAGAATGCCTATACAGCGAAAATATTTGATATATTAAACAATTCTACCCAATATGAGGTTTCCTCTCTCAATCAAATAAATATAGCACACCACAGAATTGATCTTTATTTAGAAGAATTTTTACTAGATGAAAGAATCAATGAGGATTTGTACAAGTTTTTGAAAGTTGATTTTCCTGAACTGGCCACCATTTTTGGAATTCCGAAGGTCCATAAAGATGTGTTGGATCCACCTTTTAGGCCTATTATTGCTGGCAGCCACAGCAAGACCTTCCCTCTTGGAAGAGTTGTTGATTGTTGGCTGAAGCACATTATAGGTAGGACTAAACACATTATGAAAGATTCATGGGAATTCTTGAGTATTTTTACCCAAGACCTTTGGAGTACAAACATGACTTTTGTTACAGTGGACATTAAAGATCTTTTTACTTGTATCCCCAAGGTCGAAGGGATACAAAGATTTACTAGTAGTTTGTGTAAGCACAGTGGGTTTAGTTGGGAGAAAATACAACTTTTAACAGATTTTATTGAAATCATACTTGAGAATAATTTTATTTATTATGAAGGCGAATACTACAAGCAAATTTCAGGTGTGGCAATGGGGGCCGCTTGTGCCCCCATATACGCAAATCTTGTACTCTTAGATTGGGAAGAAGAGTTCATACTAAACACAGATTGGATGGAACATATTACTTGTTACGTTCAATACCTGGATGATCTATTTATTTTGTGGAAGGGTGATGAAATACAACTTAAAAGTTTTATTGATTACATAAACAACACCACCACATATTTACAATTTGTACATCAATTTAACAAGGTGGGGATAAACTATTTGGATGTATTTATTTACAATGATGGTATGTCCTTCCAATCTCACATATATAGAAAGGACACTTTTAGCAATGGGTATTTAGATTTTAGTAGTACACATCCATATTCCCAGAAACGCAGTATACTGAAGGGGCAGTGCATTAGAGCTGCCAGGATGACATCCTCGGAAGGGAAAATGAAACAAGAAATGGAGATCATTGGTAAAATGTTCAAGGAGAAAGGGTACCCAGAATGTATGATTAAGGATGTAACACAGTATGTAGTTCAAGAATGGGGTAAAAAATACCCACCACTACTAGGGAAGGGGTTCACTTTACCTTCTTTGAACATTAACACAAATGAGACAAGTAATATAGTTGGTAAAAACAAAAATAACAACAGCGAAAGACAATATTCAAAATCTTGTATTTTGAAATATGGGCAACATGTTGGCAAGGTTAAAGAAATAATCAGTGCCAACTGGAATATCATCACCAGTGATGAAGGTATTAATAAATATATTAGTGACAAGCCCATGTTCATGTACAACACAGGGTTTAATATTAAAAGGATTATTGAATATAAGTCCAGCAGGCAGTTTTCAAAGAATTTCAACAGCAAAAAAGGAACCAAGAAATGTGGACATTGTTCACAGTGTTCTTATATATTTGAGAAGGACAGTTACATACTTAACAATATCAACAAGAACAAAATTTGGTTTGTCAATGGAAATTGTCAAACCAGACATCTGATTTATCTAGCCATGTGTTGTTCCTGTCCTTGTTTCTACGTCGGGAAGACCGACAGGCAGTTCAAGAATAGAATTTACGACCACACATATTGCATAAAGAAGAAAGATGAGAATAATGCTTTATTTCGTCATATTGTCAGTAGCAATAATTGTTACAATTTCAAGTTTACTATATTGGAAATTGTGAAGTCCAGTCCAAGAGGTGGTGACATTAAAAGTACAGTGGGAGAAAGGGAAATTAAATGGCAAATGAAATTAAATGCAGCTTGTTTTCCAGGTCTTAATGACACGATCCCGACCAAGCCCCTTTTAAAAAATTAATTGTGTTTTATAAGATCGATCGCAATTTCGTTATTTTCAATATTTTTAATAACTTTTTAATATTTAGGTTTTTTTATATCAACGACTTGTTTACATTCATAGACTGATTCATCAATTTATTTAAGTAAATTATTTTACATTTAAAACAATGGTAACACATACTTGAATCAAATACAAAATTATATGTGTAATGGTTATTGGGAAGAATGATCTACCATCACTGATGCATTGGCATATAACACACACTCTTTACAATTCACACATCAAGAGTAGTATGCAATAAGAAGTGTCGATTTATGGCAGGTTTTAAATGTATTACAAGTTCATTTAGAGAAATGATGATGTTGCTTTAAGTGTAGAGGTGCAATTATATTATGCCATTAGGAATGAATTTTGGCGTTTTTTTTTAAGTATTTAAGCTGTTTTTCTTGATTTTATCTTTGTTCTGATGAAGTGTATGGACATACATGAATGCGCTTAACAAGTATCGTACAATTGTTTTTGGTGTAATAAAAGCTGTTTAAAAGAAAAATTGTTTGGATCGTGGCTATATCTTTGGGACATTTGTGCTGACTATTGCCTTTATTTATTTATTGGCATTTGTTTACCGGGAAAGACCACTGGGCCAAGAGCCCATTTTCAGTAGAGGCCCAGGGAGAAAAGCTCCATTACAATGAAAAACAAATATAACAATATAAAATACAGGTTTACAGGGTATAATATGAACAACAAGATAGAGCAGAGAGACAAACAGGGTCTCCATACAGCTTTCCAAAGTATAATAATATAATCCACAAAATGAAAGAGACCCAAATTAACCAAAGGAACACATTAAGAATGAGTATAATACACCAAATGCTTTACATTTTCCAAAAGGCTCTGCAGAGAAATTAATATGTGTTTCAAGTTAATGTATCCTGCGCATTACTTTAACTCCTCTACTCACTTGGACTAAAATCTGCAAAGACCTGTGAAAGGCATAAGATTTATTTATTTACTTACTTTTGTTTACCGGGATAGTCTGACTGGGTGATAGCCCATTTTCAGCTGACGCCTGGGAAGAAAATCTCCACAAAAATGCAATAATAGTTACAAAGAACATTAACAAAGAACAACACATGGAGAGTACACAATTTTTAGAGAACTTAACAATGACAAAAAATTGCCAGTAACAAAAATTAGAAGGTTTTACAGAGAAACCCAATGTATAAAATAACTATAACAAAAGAGAAATAGTCTGGAATTATAGAGAAAAAAGGAACATTTTATACAGACAGTTGTTTTTATGACAAAACTGTAGTGAGAGATGGGAGGTACAAAAAGTCAGAGAAAAGACGTAAAACATGTATAGATAGATCAACATGTAAATGATAAAACAACTGAAAGTATGAAGTAAAAGAACAAGTTAGGTCTACGGAACAAGATACAGAGGATTAAGAAAAAGAGGAACAATCTAGAGAGAAAAACAAAAGACAGAAAAGTAAAATAAAAAGGAAAGAGGGACAAGCTAGAGGGAATAAAAATAGAGAAGAAGGATTAACAGGATAAGAAAGAAGAGTTAGTAAGTTAGAGGTAAAAGAAAAATAGAAGGAAGAAATCTAGAGAAACAAAAGGAATAGGAGGAAGAGAGAGGAAGGTAATAAGAATTCAGGGTATAAAAAGTGAGAAAAGTAAAAAGGAAGTTGAAATAGTAGGTAAAGTCAGGAAAAGAAGAAAAAGGTCAGAGTAAGATGTCAGCAAAAATGAAAGAATCAGAGGAGGGAGAAACTAAAGATAGAATAGGTAATCAGTCAATAAATATAGAAAAGCAAACTACAGACACTTCAATGCAGAGATTCCCTATGAAGCCCTTTCCTGTTTTCCAAAAGAAAATGATGGATAAAACAAAGAAGCTGAAAGAGCTTTTGAAAAAGTGAGATACTTCATTTAAACAAATATACTGGAAAATATGTTTATATGGACATGGATGTTTGATACAGCTAAAATAAAAACTGCATTTTGAATGACGCTTTAATACCATGGAAACTAGTAAGCACCAGAGAGAAAATAACCATATGATTAATGCAAAAGGAAAGTTCATATTTAACTGGAGGGTGGCATGTCGTCACATGCTGTCTGGTTAAAAGTACCATTTTTTTTCTTTTAAATTGCAAATTTGTGTTAGTTTTCTTCAAACAAAGGTTCCATGATAGTGGAGGAAGGAAGTAAGGAAGGGAAACGTTATGCAAATGAAAGACAAAAAAGAAAGGAAATCAATATTACATATATTGGAAACAAGTAGGCAATAATGTATGAACAAAGCTCTAGCAATATGTGTACCAGGTGTGGAAATGAATAAAAAGTTAATAAGACAAATATGTTAAATTTAAGTCAGTAGACAGCAAGACTTTAAAACCCCAGAAATAAGATGTTTAAATTTGCTAGCTGCTGGAAACAAACAAAATACTTAGAGAATTAAATACCACAATGGAAACACTGAGCGAGAACAGTAGTCTAAACGCATGGGAATAATATATATAAATATAGATCTACATGGTACTTGCATATTATCGCAACCAGATTTTGTGACATGGTATACTTTCTTGTCTTTTACTAAAACAACAACAAATAAGTGTAATCGGGAAGGGTAAACTGTTAAAAAGTTAAGAAGTCTGCTAGGATATTGGTGGCGGGTTTGTAAGACGACTAAGGGTTAAAATTTTAGGATTTGTGGGTAGCGTGCTTTAAAGACGTCAAGCGGTGAATTCAGCGATCACAGTGGTTGCATGTATATGTATGTTGGCCTGAAAGGAGTGCGGGAGTTAGCGTACAATGTTATACACATGCACAGTTCAAATGGACTAGCTGCCTTCATACTGTGGAAAGGATTACTTTTAGTGCTGTTCTTGTGTGGAAAGGATTGTTTTTCACCTTTATCCTGTTTTGTTTGGATGTATTGGT
Source organism: Protopterus annectens (assembly GCF_019279795.1). Taxonomy (NCBI): domain Eukaryota; kingdom Metazoa; phylum Chordata; order Ceratodontiformes; family Protopteridae; genus Protopterus; species Protopterus annectens. The sequence goes on along the minus strand of NC_056731.1, from coordinate 600,170,042 downwards.
GAAAACAAGAAACAGGACACATGCAATTTATTTAAGGTAAACTCTTTATTTCTTATAACTTACAAACAGTTTTGAAGAAACTTTGAAAAATAAGAAGGGTTTGCAAAAGTTTGTAAGAAGTAGAGAGTACTGCTTTGTGATGCTTCTGCTCTCATGATAAAGGCTGATTGAATGTCATTGATTTTCCTGTGTGTCACGGCTCAACAGATGTGGATTGCTAAGTCCCTGTTGTAATGCTTTTCTGTGTAGAAAGCTCAGAAGATATAGATTGCTCAGTCACTGTTGTACTGTTTTTCTGTGTAGAAAGCTCAGAAGATGTGGATTGCTTAATGTATTTGAAGTAGCATTGGACTTGCTTAACTGACATGAGATGCTGGCGGTAAAGGGGAAACCTATTTTAAAACCTAATTTTTTCACCATTTAACTGATAAACCTTCCTAAAAACACAAAACATTAAAGTAAACATGTTTCTGAATTTTTTAATACTTTATTGGTACTACTTGACACAATGAGAAGCAATCAGCATTACCGTGAAAATCTGGTTGCGATAATATGCAAGTACCATATATAAATATATATATATATATATATATATATATATATATATATATATATATATATATATGGGTCCCTATCAAATGATAGAAAACTCATTTGATGGAAAATCATTTAGCTGAAACCAAAATATAGAAAGCTCAAAACACTGAAAACTCATTTGACTGAAACTCAAAACACTGAAAATGCTATATGCTCTTTTCCCCATGGTAGTGCGATCCTGGAGTTAGTATATGTAGTTAGGGTGTGTGTGTGGGGCGTAGCCCCCCACATACTTCATACATTTTAAACCCTACACATGGTTACTTATAACTACAATGAATAACTGTTTGGAGAAAACAATATTTATATAAACTATGTGGGGGGGCTATGCTCCCAACACCCCCCATTGTGGGGGGCAATGCCTTCCACACACCCTCTAAACATATATACTAACTCCAGGATTGCACTACTGTGGGGAAAAGGGCATATAGCATTTTCAGTGTTTTGAGTTTCAATCAAATGAGTTTTCAGTGTTTTGAGCTTTCTATCTTATGGTGTCAGTGAAATGAGTTTCTACCAAATGAGCTTTCTATCATTTGATAGGGACCCATATATATATATATATATATATATATGTGTGTGTGTGTGTGTGTGTGTTGCTGTCTAAAATATGGGTTATCTCGAACTACAAATTACACAGCTAATAAATTGCATTTTTTATCTATACTGTAACCTGTACCTTTCGTCAACTATATTTACTGTCAGACTTTCTGCATCGCTGTACTGTACACTGTATGTTGCATGCTGTTTAATTTTTATATTCTAATTTTTTTTCCAACTGTAATTTGAATTGTATTTGTATCTGGTATTTATATCTTGCATGTAGAGTTTTTCTCCCTGGGCCTCTGCTGAAAAAGGACCTGTGTCCAATCAGACTTTCACGATTACCAAATGTAAAATAAAAAAATAAATATGAGAAATGAATATTAACAATATAGTTGGTCAACATCTGTTTAGTCAAAAAAATCTGGTCAACACGGGTATGAGACTGCACAATATTCAGCATAGTGGAATATGCTCTTTCCCTTACATTGTGCAATCATGTAAATTGCATATATAATTAGCACAGGATGTAGGTAGACTTCCCCTGCAAAACAAATACATATTATATACATCAAACGTTCGAACGCTGCTGTCAAAACACAGGATCTTGACATGGGAATACCAAAAACCACACCACCAATCAGGAACATCCCCAAAACAGCACCAAATCATGAAACATCCTATCTGTACAGACACAAAAAGAAAGTGCTAATGTGGGTCCTATATGATGGGAGTGTGTGATTCAATATTGTGGGTTTCAGCATGGGTGTATTTTGGCACTTCTCTGCTGAGACTGAGATCCTGTGTTTTGATGGCACATCATTTAGACATCTGATGGTAAGCCATATATATATATATATATATATATATATATATATATATATATATATATGCAAGCTTTGAGGACATTGAGTGATGATCATTCCTTGGTTATTAAACCATCAGACAAGGGAGGACCTGTGGTGGTAATGAACAGATTGGAGTATGATGGGAGTATGGAGGAGTTACTCAGTGATGAGACTTTTTATCAGAAGATAGGAATGGAAGAAGTAGAAATGAAGGTCTTTCGAATTTATGATGTCCTTGATGATCTGCTTAAGAGTGGTTTGATATCAAATACATTATTTGGATATCTGAAAGTTAACAAACCACTGGTTCCCATAATACAGGGCTTGCCGAAGGTCCATAAATCATTAGAGAAGCCACCTATGCGACCGATAGTGGCAAGTCAAGGCTGGATGACTGAACCCTTTTCTATTTTTTTGGAACACTATCTCAGACCTGTTGTGGATGAGAATCAGTTTACGTTGAAGGATAGTAAACAGTTCTTACTAGATTTATATGAGTATGTTAAGGGACTGGACATTCACCAACACTTCATTTTGGTTACGTTGGATGTTGTCAGCCTTTTTACAATGATTCCGAATGAGGAGGGCGTCCTAAGGATGCAAAGGTATCTGAATAGTAGGACAGAGATTGATGTTGGAACTATAGATCTAATTACATTTTTTCTGGAGATAGTGCTCCAGAATAATGTGTTTTTGTATGGTGAAGAGGTTTACATTCAGAAGGATGGCGTAGCTATGGGCACATCTTGTGCCAATAGCTACGCCAACCTGGTAATGTCTGACTGGGAAACTGAGTTGCTCCTGCCGCATGCAGTTTTTAAGAGTAATGTTGGGTTTTATCGGAGGTTTGTCGATGACCTCTTCCTTATTTGGAGGGGGTCTGAAGAATCTTTACTTGCTTTTGTTGGAGAGATGAACTCTATGACAAGTTTCCTTAAATTCACACTTAATTATTCTGAGGAATATATTTCCTTTCTGGATGTCAGTATTCGCAGGCTACAAAATGGACTGTTGAATACTGGCATCCATAGAAAACCATGCTTTAGGAATACGTTGCTGCACCGTAGCAGTATGCACCCGAGGTTTGTCTTCGATAATATTATGAAGGGGCAGATGATGAGAGCCTCTAGGCTCAATCCTACAACCTCAGGGTATACAGAAGAGGTCAAAAATTTAACTAGTAGGTTCTTGGAAAGAGGTTATGGTGAGTTAGATTTGAACAAGAAGATTAGAATAGTCCAGGATTTGAGGAATACCAAAGCACGCCCATACTTTTCAGATTGGATCGAGATGGACCATAATGAAGAAAAGGAGGGCAGGAATGATGTTAGATTTCCGTTGTATTTTACTAGGGATGTTAAAAATGTAAAGGAAATAATAGCTAAGTACTGGGACATCCTTAGTTTAGACCAAGAAATTAGCATGGTAGTAGGGTCAGATCCTAATTTTGTTTATAAAAACAAACCAAACCTTAAACGTAAATTATGCTATAGGTCACCTTTGCATGATACAGAAATTGTAAGGGATATTTACAACACACGTCCATGTAGTGAATGCAACCAGTGTAGGTTTATAGATACTAGAATGGAATTTATTCACCCTATTACTCATTTTGAGTACAAATTCAGGACAAGAACATGTTGTAAAAGTATGTACGTTGTTTACTTAGCTAGATGCACGTGCTGTGATGCTTTCTACATAGGGAAAACGTCCAGACAACTTAGAGAACGTGTGAGAGATCATGTTTATCATATACGCTTAGGCTCTATGAATAATGCTCTAGCCAAACATATTAGAAATACTGGACCTGGACATTATTTTAGTTTCTGTGTGTTACAGACTGTAGAGCCCAGTGTTAGAGGGGGTGATGTTGAAAATTATCTATTGGAATGTGAGTTAAAATGGATAATACGGATGAGATCTGATATGTACCCTGGTTTGAATGACAGGGTACAGCTGAAGCCTATCTTAAGGAAGAAAAGGTTGATGAAGCCTTGTATATAAACATAACAGTTTCATTCGTATGTATATAGTTCTGTTTGGACTATTGTATGTATGTCTGTTACCATTAGGATGGGCTTACAGGTTTTTACACCCTACATATCACTGGTCACTTTCACCCGTATTTCCCTAGTGTAGGAGTAGGTCATCTCTGTAGCCTTAGGGCTGTTTTCGAATATTAGAACGCGTATGTGTTCACAACATATTTTCTGTTTTTAGAATTATAATACACATTTTAGTATATGTATATTTGTTAGTTGTTCGTTTTAAGATGAGCATATCTTTGTGTGTATTTTTGATTTAAATATTTGAATATCAATTTATTAATATTTATTGTGAATGTTGCACATTTGGATGAGTAGTTGATTGAAAGTAGTGTTGTTTTTGTCCACACGGATGTCTGTGTTATGGTATTTCTTTGTTTTGTGGACTGGTTAATAGTTGTTTTTGTCCACACGGATGTCTGTGTTATGGTATTTCTTTGTTTTGTGGACTGGTTAACAACTTTTAGTGTGCACCTATGCAGATAGTTGCTGTGTAATTTATGTCATGGATGCTATGATCTAGTATTAAGCTTAGATGCATATACAGGAAGTATAATGTGGAGCGTATGAAAGAAAGCCTTGGTTTAGCACATGACTACTAAGGGCTCATTTGAGCGTCACGCTCTATATCTCTGCCTGTAATAGTTTTATGAATTAAGTGGTTAGGTCTGCATTTCTGTATTTGTGTGCTATATATGTATATACATTTTTTAATTTTTAATATTTTTAGATAGAGCGCTGGAATTGTTTTTAACTAATTTGGTATGCAAATTAGATGAGACTATGATGACCAATAGTGTGTTTTTATTGTGTTATTTAAATTCCATGTTGATGACGATGAGTGTAATAGTTTGAAAAAGCCTTCGGGTGAAAGCGCTCACTGTGCACGAATAAATTATTTGCTCAATTACATTGGTTGCATTTGTTCTAAGAACTGTGAATTTTGGATATATCAAGTCTAGAAGAATTTAGTACGACGGAAGAAGTTGTGGCCATCTCGCACCTGCATGACATATACTTTTTTGACTTTATTTATATCGTTCCAGGCAGGAGCGTTGATCTTTTGGGTGGTTTGTGTTCTACTTTGCATATATATATATATATATATATATATATATATATATATATATATATATATATATATATATGTGTGTGTGTGTGTACACACACACACACACACACACACACACACACACACACACACACACTTCAACTCGACTTTCTTAAACCTGTTAGACCGCTATGCCCCCCTAAAATCCCAAAAATAAAAAGCAAAACAGTCCCTTGGCTAACCAAAAATACACTAGCTGCCTTGCAGCTCAGAGATAAAGCCTGGTTATGCCACCAGAAAAAATAAGAGTCCCTCCACCCTCTATGAGTACAAAACACTTTGCAATAAAGTCAAGAAGCTTGTTACAACAGACCAAACAATTTATTTCATCTCACTACAAAACAACCATAAAACAAATCCACAAAAATTCTAGAATGGTACCCCCACTCTCCTTAACCCTGGCAAAAAAGAAAACCCGTGTCCAGATCCCGATGCTCTAGACATAGAACTAGCTACCCAATTCAACTCTTTTTTCAGAAACTCACTCTGCAAACTAACCTCGTCCTTCTCTACCAACACTACACCCCCTACCTCCACATCCCCTCCCCTGGCCTCACTATCACCATTACTCCCTAATACCTCCACCTCCAAACCCTCTCCTTTCTCCATAAAACCCATACCCATATCTTCCATAAAAAACTTCTCCAAAAACTAAAACCATGCTACAATGTCCCTGATAACATACCCTCTCACTTTCTAAATATAGCCGCTGAAGCCATTAAGGCAAGGCTTTGAAGGGTAAGGCACCCATCAGTATACTAATTAACCATTCTATCCAAGAAGGTCATGTACTCCAACTATGGAAAAAGGCCTTCACTATACCCCTGCATAAAGGGTGTTACAATAATAATATTACAAACTTCCGCCCTACTGCCATCCTATCCCCCATCTCTAAACTCCTTGAAAAATATATCCATCTACAACTTCTTCCCTACCTTACTGACAATCACTTACTTATTCCAGCACATCATGGATTTAGATCTGGCCACAGTACCACCACTGCCTTTCTTTCCTTCTTAGAAATTGTTAACAAAGCCCGCGACTCTGACTGTATAGTATCCACCCTCCTACTTGACCCCTCTATGGCCTTCGATTCAATATCTCACAACCTTTTCCTAGCTAAACTCTCTAAACTAAACTTATCCCTTTTCACCCTCAACTGGTTCAATAGTTATCTCTCAAATAGATGCAAAACAGTCAAATGGAAAACAGCTACCTCCTCCCTCCTCAATACCCCCACTGGAGTCCCCTAGGGTTCCACACTGGGTCCCCTCCTCTTCAATATATTTATAAATGATTTCCATCACTCAATCCCCAATGCAAAACTTATCCAATACACCAGTGATTCAACCATAATCTGTTCTGCCACCTCCATCCTCACACTTATGAAGCTCACACAAGAAGCTTTTTCTACAACAGAACAATGGATGTTAGATAATCACCTAGCACTCAAGGCCTCAAAAACCAAACTAATGTTATTTACCCCTACTAAAACAACCATCATCGACAAGAATTCATTTTACATCAAAAGCAATGACAATACATCTCTCGAATTAGTATTTGAGGCTAAATTACTAGGTATCCTCATTGATGACCAGCTCAAATTCACCTCTCACCTACAAATAAATATAAGAAAACCCACCAAAACTTGACATGCTATACTGCCACAATCATTACCTTACTCCTTCTACTAAGTTTATTCTCACTACCACATATCTCATCCCTTCTCTTCTTTATAGCACTATACGTCTAACAAACCTACAATCCTCTCTTAAGACAAAACTCTCCTCCTGCTATTACAAAATTGCAAAGTTTGCCACAAGCCAAAAGTCCTCTACCAATCACTGTCTAGCCCTTCATCAATTAAATTGGTTAGAGCTGCCCAATTATCCATTCTTTATTCAACTTACCCATGCCCATAAACTTATTTTCACCCCCTCGTCCCTCCCTATCCTCAACCTTAAAAATGCACCTCCCTGACAGACTATTAAGATCTAACAATTAAAACCTAATAGAACTCCATAAACCTACCCGTCCCTCGGGCAAAAATCTCCTATCCTTCACCCACGCACGCCAATGGAACTCACTACCTCCATCCATCCGTACTACCGCAAACCTCTCTTCCTTTAAAAACTCACTCCACTCACACCTAATTTCTCAGTAGGAATGCTCCTACTCCCACCCCTCTTAATCTCTTCTCCTCTCTTCATCTCAGTCTTCTCAGATTCCACACTTGATTTTAGCAGGAACCGATCCACGTGTAAACAATTTGCAATGCTGATACGTTTATCTCAGAAGTTGTCTCTGTAAATGAAATATTTTATCTGCAATTAGTATAACCTAAACTTTTATTGTCATTTTTCCTTTAGACATTGTATGTTTAAATGCAATTTTATACTAATACTTTTGTACTTACTATAACAAAAGCTGTAATGTTGTTGTAATTATTGTTTTATTTTTGGAGCTTTTCTCCCCAGGACTCCATTGAAAACGTGTTCTTCTAGGCCCAATGGACTATCTCGGTAAAACAACTGCAAATAAACAAATAAATAAATGAATAAATAAATAAATATACATATGATTGATATATATATATATATATATATATATATATATATATATATATATATGTGTGTGTGTGTGTGTGTGTATATATATATATATATATATATATATATGGGTCTACTGGGTTTATATTAGAACATCGAAGTATTACTACTTCAAATGCTCCAATATCAAACCCTTTGCAACGAACGCTGAAAATAGTGAAGCTGCAGAATATCGAATACTTTCCCCCGTTTCTGCAGCTTCGCTATTTCCTCAACTGTGGAGCATAGGTTATGGACCGGGTTAAGGTATGTGTGAGATAGGGACCTTAGGGTTAGGGAGCAGGTAAGATGAGTGTGCGATAGGGACTTTAGGGTTAAGGAGCAGGTAAGGTGAGTGTGCGATAGAGACTTTAGGGCTAGGGAGCAGGTAAGGTGAGTGTTAGATAGGAACTTTAGGGTTAGGGAGCGGGTAAGGTGAGTGTGTGGTAGTTACAGACCTTAGGGATAGGGTTGGGTTAAGGTAAGTGGATAGCTAGTAGTGTATGTATGGTTTAGTGTAGGGTTTTGTGAAGTGCATGTGTGTGGATTATGTATTTTGGTGAGCTTGTGCTGTATGTATGTTTGTTCGAACAGCAAATGTTTTCCCTGGGAAAAAATTTGCTGTTCTGAGTGTTCAATGTTATCATGTTTCAAGTGAAATGGTTCAGTATTAGAATATTCGATGTAGTAATACTTTGATGTTCTAATATAGACCCAGGTCTACTTGATATGGCCGAAATTTCAGAATGCCGACTTTCATATGGCCGAGACCATATGATCGACATTTGAAATTTCGACCATTCAAGTAAAATACAAAACACAAACACAAACTTACCTTAATGCTGCTAGCAGGGGGGCTTCGTCCCCCTGCACCCCCTGTGGGGGGCTCCATCCCCCATACCACCCGTAACTTTAATATACCAACCCCGAGATCGCACTACAGTGCAGAAGTGGAACTCTTTCCATTCCGCAATGTAGCGTGATGCCGGTTTCCCAAGGTCGAGATTTCAAATGTCAATCATATGATCTCGGCCATATGAATGTCGACCATTAGAAGGGGACCTGTGTATATACATATCTTTAAATGGGCATATATATGGAATCACAGGATCATAGGATTTGCAGGGCAACTGAGCCCCAAGGCCATTTCCACCTTCTCAGTACATGCCCTTAGGTCTTGCCTCTCATTTCAAGGAAAGCCAGGCCAGTTACACTAGGTGTGCATTTATGAACAGATATCCAGTTATCTAGCTCCTTTTTACAGGCAGACAGTGTGTCACACAGCTCAACTTGGAGAGGGGAGTTTGTTCCAGAGAAGGGGTTGGCACTGGATTGCAAAACTATCCATCCTCTTAGTCTGTTTTGTTTAATGGATTAGATCTAGATTTCAGTCACTAGTGTCAGCTGGAATATTCGACTTATTGAGGTATGGCAGTTCTTGGACTACTGGATGTTTTATAGCCATATAAGCAAGACAATGTTCTCCCCTAAAGAATCCATATGAAACTTAAATGTCCCTTACTATATCCTACCTAACTACAGGTCACACTCCATAGCCCAAGAATTTCATAAATGGCTACATGGAGGCTGCTGCACCTTCCAGAAGTAAGGCCATAACAAACAAAGAAACCAAACCACACTGCTGGAATCCCAACCTTAACAACGCAAACAACAAAAGCAAAACGTCATTGCCAAAATCAGAAAGAGCTAGTCTCATAAACACTAAAGCTAACTGATTAAACTAAACAAGAAATTAAGGAGATTATGTAAGTCCAACAAGGCCAGCTATGAGGTTAGAATAGGACCTCAGACTAAGGACAACCACAAGCCTTCTTCAGCTATGTCCAAAACCTTAAAGGTAACACACAGCAGTGTGCAGAATTGGTGGTAAATGGCAACACCTTCACTGAGCAGCGAGTCATAGTGAATCTGCTGGTTGAAATATTCAGCTGAGACTTCACCTTCACAATCCCCAATAACCCCTGTGAAAATCCTTCCAACATATCCCCCCCCCAACTATCAGTAGGAAGTAGGTTTTGGTGCTACTTGCCAAGGTCATAAACTTTGACTCAGTGGACCTGACAATATTCTGGGTTGCTTCCTAAAGAGCTTACACATGACCTTTCAGAACTACTTCAGACACTTTTCAACTACAAACTCAACGTAGGTTAAGTACCAAGTGAATAGATGACTGCAATGATCATCCCTCTTCATAAGGGCAGTCCATCAACTGACTGCTGAAACCACAGACCCATCAGTCTGTAAAGTCAAATATGCAAAGCCATGTTAGGAATTATCATGGAAATGGAAATGATCAACAAGGACATTGGCAACCTACAGACACTGAACCCATCCCAGTTTGGGCTTTCAAGGGAATGTCTTGCCTACTCAACCTGATGGACTTCTTTAGGAGGGTCACCAAGGTAATGGATGAGGGAAAGATGGTGTATACCACCTACCTTGACCTGGCTAAGGTGTTCAATACAATCACCCACTCGGGTATTGCTGACAAATTCATTGAACTAGGCATAAATCTCTATACAACTTGCTGCACTGTCAGCTGCCTCACAGATAGGACCCAAGAAGTCAGGATTGGTAAGACCACTTCCTCCAAAAGGCCAGTCATCAGCGGAGTACCTCAGAATCTATGTTGAGCCCACTCCTGTTTGGCACCTACTTCTCAGTGGTCAAAGCTAATGTCAAGGGCCTCTGGCTCACAAGTCCATAGATGAAGTAAATTGGAGCTATCATAAATTGATACTAACATCCTGCAACAGGGCCTAACACAGACAAATGCCTGGTGCCAAAGCCGTGACTTGAAACTCAACACAAAGAATTGTATTATAGTGCCGTTTGGGAAAACATCCACATAAGCTAATTATTCCATTGATATAACATCCCTAACAGTTAACCCAACAGTTAGAGATATGGGAGCATATGTAGACAGTAATCTGGCCTTTGCCCAACATGTAGCCAGGATAGTAAGAAAGTTATTCTATGTTGGCCAGCTTATAAGGATATAGCATCCAGGTCCAAGGAAAGTACTACTTTAGTCTACACTCATCAAACCCATCATTAAGTTCAATGCCCCCATTGGCATGTACCGTATCAAGCATTTGCAATAGTTGGAAGGTCCACAGAGGTTCCCCAAAAGGAGAATTCAGGGTATTAATACACTGTCCTACACAGATTATCTTAACGATCTATCTCTATATTCAGTCTCCTACAGGTTACTCAGAGGCGATCTATGCCTGGCATATAAGACACCCTCAGATCCAGCCTTGGTATCTTTTGCATAGCTGCAAAACAGGCAGCACAAGAAACACTAAGGATCTAAGCTTTGCCTGTGACAAATACAACATGTTGGCAAGATTGATATATATATGATATATGCCTCAAAGGATTTCCCATGGAAAAAATTGCTGTTCCAAGAAACACACACACAACACAAGCACACCAAAAAACATCAATCCACACACATACACTTAAAATCCTACATCTAACCCTACATAAACTGTACATACACTACAACCTATCCACTTACCTAAACCCAAACCCTAAGGTCCGTCACTATCTCACACTCACCTGACCCACACCCTAACCCCAACTCACCTATCTTGCCCTAACCCTAAAGTCTGTCACTATCGCACACCCACCTCACCCGCGCCCTAACCCACCTAATCCATGCTCTAACCCAACGTCCACACAATCGCACACTTACCCGAACCAGACCCGTAACTTCCCACCACAGTCCTGATAAATGCAAAGCCACAGAAACAGCCCACTGAATTCTTTCCCTGGGAAAGAATTTGGTGTTCTGTGGCTTCGCGATAATCAGTGTTCGAACTTCACAGTTCAAACATCTGGTATTCAATATTCAGCCATTTCGATGGACTGATATAGACCCAGAAAGCATTCCTACTGTGTTAAGTGTTTGGACAGGACATTATACCCAAATGAATGGCCTAATAAGTGCAGAGTACATTGAAATGATCACATTCCTGAACATAGATGCCATATCCTTATTAATAAGTTGCTCAATCAAACCGGATCTTCTTTCAATAATGGATACAAGGTGATGAAAGGACAGTTTCTTATCCATATAGGTTCCCAGGTCCCTAACTTCCAAATAAGTTGTCAGCAGTGTATCATCAATGTGATAGCTACAGGGAAAGACATGCTTGCCAAAGGAGACTATTGTACATTTCTTGGTATTTAGTTTAAAGGCCATCTTTGGGGATCTTGGTGTCCTCTGGAGAATTTATGATGGCACCAAGTTTAAAGTAATCTTCACACTTGGTCACCCACAAACTTTTTTACATAAGCTTTGACCTCTGACAAGGAAATGTCAAAGGTGGGTGTCCCAAGGTCTGAACCCTGGGGTACAACACTAGTGACAGTTTTCTTCTGTCTTTTTTTTTTTTTTTGGAAGAGGCACAACCACCTCTAACCTCCTGGGCTCTATTTGTGAGCTAATTTGTTAATGAATGAGTTACATGGGGATTAATATTTATCTGGCACAGTTTCTCAGTAATACCTGACTGTGGTTTAATGTTGAATGAGTTTGTCAGGTCTAAACATTCAGAGTGTACTGATTTTCTGTCATTCATTGCTTCATTAACCTTGTGAAGGAAGTCAACTAGTTTAAGAAGGCAGGATCTACCATTGTCTAAACTTAACTGGACTGGGTCAAGAATCTATATTATTTATTCATTTGATAATGATCCATCCATAGCCTTATAGGCGAGGCTAGTCAGACTTCAGGTGCATGATTACACATGTCCATTGATGCTCCACCTTTGTGCAAGGGGATGGCAGTTGCTGTCCTCCATTCAACCGGCATTCATCTGGCACAAAAGTTTGGAGGCTAAACCTGAATAGCCTCAGTAGGGGGTTTGACAGGTCCTGTGTCAAGTTTGCCAGTAGGTAGCCTGATATGCTATCATGCCCCATAGAAGCAGTGTTCTTGGCCTTGGAAACAGTTGGCATAATGATTAAGGTGTTCACCTCACAGACACACAGTACATGGTTTGATTCACACCTTTGGACTGGTTATTGACTAAGCATGAGAATACTCTGCAGACTGAATGCCTACAATTTCAACTATGAAGTTTATGATATTGCTTTCTTCCTCTTGGGGAAAAGGGCTGGCATAATGAGTAAGATGTTTACCTCTCAGATACTAGATACAGGGTTTGATTCTCACTTTTGAGAGAAAGAGGTTTGGCATATAATGAGCCACAAATGCAGCTAGCCTAGTGCTTTCCTATTAACCTACGAACTATGAACTTTGTGGACTGGTTCTTGTAAGATTCGGGGAGGGGGTGGTTATAGAATGCCTTGGCAAGTTTAAGGTATGCTAGGTGGACAGCTTGTTTACAGGCTACAGCCTAAGTATCCTTCTTAAAGAAGTTTACAAGATTCATTAAATGGGATCTACTCTTGATAAAGCAAACTGCTGGGGGTTGAGTCTGATAAGACTTTTGATGTCATAATTAATTTGATCACTTATGATACATTCCATGGCTTTGCATACAAGACTCACTAGGCTGATGGCTCTGTAATTTCCATGTTCTTTGATGGGGACAGTGATGAGCCCACCCTTGTGGAGTGGCATTATAACAGCTGTGTACCTCTTCCATGGGACAAGCCAGCTGCCAGGTTCAGGAAAAGGGGTGGGACTAGATCCAGTAATGCTTGATTAGTGATTCTAATTACACATCTGGGTATATTGTTAGGTCCCATTGATGAGGTATACTTTGTAATGGAGTGGAACCTTCATTACATGTTCTTTCATGATACTTGGTGGCATGATTCCATCAACTATAAGTGGGTTTGTTATAGATATCTCCAGGTTGAAGATGGCACCAACTTTATTAACCACTATATTGGCAATATCCAGTACACTGGAGTAATAATCACCATTTTTAATAAGCTTGGAGCAATGCTCGGTATTTTACTGACATAACTAAAGAAAGATTTGTAGTTGTCTTTTGCTTCTATAGCTAGTCTCAGTTTGTGAGAGGCTATGTTTTTTCTTATGTCACTTTTACTTTCATAGCTACCTGTTTGATGTTCTCCTTATCTGGGGGTTACTTGTTCGCCTATACAGCTTTAGGAGTTTCACCTTTTTATTACCTTTATTAATGCTTGAGGATTACCACACTGGTTTGCTTTTACACTTACCCATTATCTTAAATCTAGTTAGGACTATCAATTCAATATATTTGTCCAGGTGCCATTAGACATTTTTATGTGTAATTCTTTGCAGTACCAGCATTATGGGTAATAACATTATATTTAACTTGGAGACTTCATCATAGAACTGAAGGAGATTTGTATGTTCAAAGTCCCTGAATTCTATGATATTTGTTTCTGACAACCTGGAAATTCAGATGGAGGTTACTAGTTTGTGGTCTAATTTGACCAGTGAGGGGGGTTATCTTGCGGGTGCTACTTAAAGATGGCAAGTTTGTTAAGACCAGATCAAGTATTTTCTAATAGGTTGTTCCTCAGTCTGGTCCATGGAGTTTTTATTTATAAAATCTAAGAATGTTTGAGTACATCCTAAGCTGGTGAATAGGTTACACAAGTAATTATTAGATGGTTAAAATCACTTAGGATAACAGCATTTCGACTTATGGGGACCTCATCCAGAATATTTAGGAATGCTATGTGAAGCACTGGAGACACTGAGGGAGTTCTGTGGAAAGCTATGAACTGATAGCTCATCTTATTTATTGTGATTTTAATTTATAAACTTCTCTTGTCGGTCTGCAGGTATCTGTGTCCAGGTAATGTAGTCTCTAACAAATATGATTATGCCACCACAGTTTTCATGAGGCCCAAACAAGTAGCAATCATAAAACCCAGATGGGTCTATATCATATATTCGACATTCCAAAATGTCGAACACCATATGTTCGAACTTGGAATTTCAAATATTGAAAACATCGAACGCTCAGAATAGCGATTTTTTTTCCCAGGGAAAAAATCACTGTTCCGAGAAACATACACCCAACACAAGCACACCAAAATAAATAAACCACACACATACATTTAACAAAACTCAAACCCACACTAAACCACACATACATTACTAACTATCCACTTACCTTAACCCGCACCCTAACCCTAAGGTCCGTAACTATCGCACACATACCCTACAAACCTATACACAAACAAACTAAGTAATACACACACACACACATACAGTTAACAAAACACAACCTTACACTACACCATACATACATTATTAACTATCCACTTACCTTAACCCACACCCTAACCCTAAGGTCCGTAACTCTCACACCACAGTGGAGGAAATAGCAAAGCCACCGAACAGCCCACCGGAATCTTGCCCTAGGTAAGATTTAGATGTTCCGGAGCTTCACTATTTTCACCATTCAATATTTTGGGTTCAATGTTTTCACATTCGGCGTGGTACCTCTTCAGAATTTTGATATAGACCCAACCCAGACACTGAGGGACTGCTCTCTTGGCACTTAAGTTAGGTTTCTATAACAACACATACATGGATGTGGCCCAAATGCAGGAAGGCCTCAAGAACTGGCAGTTATTTGTTTAAGCTTCTTGTATTAAGTAGAGCCTCCTTGAAATTGTTCAATGGTTGGATGGCAACAGAAGGTACACTAGTTTGCTTACCTCCCTATGTTCTGAAGAATAAGAGAATATAATGTTTCAGCTCTTGGGTTAAAGCCTAGCAATAAGGCCAGTTAGTGAATAAAATAGGAGAATATGATAGTGCTTCAACTCCTAGTTAAGCTATTGATTTGAGGTAACTAATAAATGAAGATAAAAAAAAAATAAGTTCAAACACTCAAACCAGGAAGGCAGGAAGCTTTTGTGGTACACAATGGCTATGAGATTGGCTATAAGACACAGAAAGATATGCCACTGCTTAACTCCACAATTTTTACAGCTATAACTGGAATGTGGAATTAACTAAGGTTCTTAATAGATGAGTTGATAATGAATGTGCCAGCATGTGTTGAACACAGTGCTGCATAGCACTGTAGTGAGAACCACTACCCACTGCTAAGATCAAGGGAAAAAGTGAAACAACCAATAAGAAAGCAGGAAGAACTCCAACCAATAATATCCACCCGTCAAAACTGTAGTCAAAATGTTTCCATCACTGAATAACAACTACTTATAGCAAGTTTACATCCTGACTAAAAAAATAATAATGAAAAATGTACTTTAATACAAGATTAAGATGCAACAGTAGGGGAAAAGTGTGGAAAGTCACAGGTAAAATGAAAATACTAACAATGTGTTCTGCTTTCTGGACAATTAAAATGTAAGTTGTACACTAAGAGAGATTTTAAAATGACTGAAATAAGTACAGTGGTAAATAACAGTCTGAAACATGTTCCAAGGTTATGGTTACATTTGTTATCATGCTGCAGACTGTAGGATCTGCATCATGCAGACTGAACTGTTTTTCTTTCTAGTGCTTTGGAATAGAGCTTGCCCTTCTATGATGCAAGAGGATACAGTCTCTTTAGTTAGTTAGCAAGACTGACCTTTTGAAAATAGCAACATCATTTGAGATATTTATTGAAATTAAAGGGAAGTGTTAAAAATGTGCATTAGTGACAAGAATAAATAAATTAAAGAGAAGAAATAAGCAGTATCTGAATATCTAGCAGCATGAGGATTGGGCATGTAAATAGGTATCTAAATTGCTAGTTGCAGTTATGTAAAAAAACATTTGTGATTTACAGTAGGTGTTCTCAAGCTCTGAGAGCTAAATCAGGGTCTGTTTCTTGCTACAAAGAATAATCAGAAGCATTTAATAAAGTTGAGTCTTGGTTTCTTCAATGCTGTATTTTACTTAACCCCAAAAAAATGAAGCTCCTACTATTTTCACCAACCCAAAAGCACACCCTTAGTGATTTCACTGTCCTATCAAAGAATGGTACTCACATACAACCTGACTTAACAACAAAACTATTAGGGGTTACTATTGACAACCACCTTACTTTCAATGAGCATATTAACAATACTGTAAATATAGTCAACAAAAAAATGGGTGCCCTCTACAGAATTAAGCCATTCCTCACTCCTTTAGCTAAAACAAGTATCACCCACTCCCACCTTTATCTCCTCACTTCTATATGCTCCTGCTATCTATACTCACCTCTCAAAAAGCAATCTCTCTAAACTGGTTAAATCTTACAATAACATTGCTAGATTTGCCACTGGACGACCATTTAGAACACACCATTGCCAGAATCTATCTCAACTAGGCTGGCTTGAATTTCAAAATCTTCTTGAGTTTAACCAAATTACATTGGCCCACAAAATACTTTACCAGCCAAGGAAGACCCCAATTCAATCTACCCTTATTACTCCCTACCTGAATCTAAACTCCCTGCGCTCCTCAAATAAACTACTGATCTGCACCAGCAAATCCAACCACAGGGCAGGCGATGCTCTCTTCTCTAATGTAGTTGGGAAAAATGGAACCTTCCTCCTCCTGATCTCACCTCTATTTCCTTCTTCCTCCTGATCTCACCTCTCTTTCCTCTCTAACTAACTTCAAACCACAACTTAAAATATACCTAAAAAACACTGGCTTTGGCCTAGTTGTAATCCTGACTAACTTCTGCCTTAGGCAATTATGTTAAACCCTCTTTCGTCTTTTATTTTTCACCATCAGACTTCTGTGTTGGTGAAATCCTTAATAAATATAGTCCTTCGAATTTATTAGAAAATTAGATTTCTTCAAAGTCTATTTTTGCTGCTATTTTTTCCTCTCAATATATGAACAAGGTTCTTTTTTGTTTATAATATTATAACTCCTAGTTCATCTTTTTTTCTCTTTATCATTTTTCTTCCTTTCTTCTTATCAAGGTTGGAATAATGTTAAAAACGTGCATAGATTCCTAATATTTTTGTCATTGTTATGCTTATATGTTTAAGTTAGTATTAACAAATTGTACAACTGGAGCTCATCTCCCCGGGCGTCTAATGAAAATGGATATACATCCAGTTGGACTAGCCCGGTTAACAAATGTAAAATAAAATAAAATAAATAAATAAATCAGACAACTGAGAAAATGTAGTTTTTCAGCCTTAAGGCTAGTGTACACCTTCTTTTAGGAAGAATAAAACAAAAATGGAAAACTACTTTTATAGAAATGTTTGCTCTTGATATCAGTGTAATTCTTGTTGAATATGAAGAGTAATCGTTAATGAAAAAGTAGATTTTCATTTTTTGTCTTGTTAGGAAGGAGTAGAAGAAGCTTTACTCTGCTACTTTACTGGGCAGTATCTTCACTACCTTCTGAAAATATACCTACTGTAAATATGTTGTTTACATGTAAATATAAATATGTTTATATAAATATAATAAATAAATTTATATAAATATAAATGTAAACGTTGTTGTTTTTATAAGTTTAGTAAAGAAAAATGTGTCTTTCTTTTGGAAAAGAAGTGGTCCTAATATTAACTAAAAATGTTTTTCACAAATAAGGACAATGTTATTATTTAATATCTACATGAATAAAGAGTTAAAAATGAAGGATCAGTAAGGAAGACTTACAGTGAAGAGAGGCTGCTGGCAGGGAATAGGAATTTTACTGGCTACAGTATGCAGTTCATGACCACAAGGGCCTTTTTAAGCCTAGCCATGCATCCCAAATCTCTGACACGTTCTGATACCCTTGATTCTTATAAGAATGGGCCTGGGAGATGAATCATTTACAGGTTGCCTGTGTCCATTAGAATCATAGGTGCCAAACCAGGGATGAATTTCCAGTTTCCCATTCAATTGTCCAAGTTGCACTTGAATTGGGTTAGGGAGTAACTCTGCTTCACATGGATGGGGAGCCTGTTCCATAGACTGGGTAGTCTCTTGGATACATACCTCTCTCTCTCATCAGCAGGTCCTATTTGTATCACAGGCAAGGTTTAAGTGTTTAAAATGGGTAAGTTTGGTGCTGTTTGGTTTGTGGATATGTAGGAGGTCCATCAGAGTTGGGTCTGACAATGCCCTGTATGCCAGGCATTAGGAGACAGAATACAGGGATAGGCCCTTGATCGGTTTGCATAGGACATTTTACTTATGTCCTGTATTCTTTTAGTGAAGAACCTCTGTGGACATGCCAATTGTTGAAAACGCCTAGTTAGGTATATACTAAATGGGGCACTGTACTAAATGATAGGTCTGACGAATGCCAAATACAGTGGAACAATGACTTCCTTGGGCTTAGATGCCATACACCTTTGTTTATAAGTTGTGCAACACAGAATGGTTTCCTCACCACTGTAGACACATGATGGTCAAAGGCAAGATTACTATCTTTGTGTGTCCCTAAGTCCCTGACTTTTGAGTCATCTCAAAGGGGTGTGTTGTCAATATGACAGTTACCAGGGATGGATGACTTTCCAAAGGATACTATTATACATTTCTTGACATTTAGTTTTAGTCCATGGCTCTGACATCAGTTGTATGTCTGTGTCATCCCCTCCTGCAAAACATTTGTTTCAGTGTGATATTTAATGACAGCTCTTAATTTGCAATCATCTGCAAATTTAGTCAGCCAGAGACCACTGACATTGCCTTGACTTCTGAGAAGTAAATGCCAAAAGGAGTGGTCCAATGACTGATCCTTGAGGGACTCCACTTGTGACTGGCCTCTCTGTAGAGCTGAAAGCCCCAGTTCTAACTAATAATGCCCGAGTGGGGTATTTTGTCAAATCCATTGGCCAGGTCAAGGTAGGCAATGTGAATGATTCTGCCCTGATCCACTGCTTTGGTGACCTTCTCAGAGAAGTCCACCAGGTTAAGTAGGCATGATCTGCCCTTGACGAAACCAAACTGGGTTGGGTCCAGTGTCTGGAGGTTTATTATATTTTAATTGATCATCTCTGTGATAATTCTTTCCATGGTTTTACATAAAAGACTAGTGAGACTTATGGGTCTGTAGTTTCCAGGGTGTGTAGATGCCCCACCTTTGTGCAGAGTGATGACTATTGCCTATCTCCATTGATGAGGCATGAAACCTGTTTAGAGGTTACAGTTAAATAATTCCAGAGGCCCTGATGGGTCGAAGGCATCCTGGGATATTGTCTAGGCCAATTGATGCAGTGTTCTTGGTCTTAGAAAGAGCATTAAGGACCTGTTCCCTAGTGGATAGTAGGGGGAGTTATATTTGATGATATTTCCTGAGGGAAGGTTGAGGGGAGAGAGGGCGGTAAAGTTGGAGCTGAATTTATAAGCCAGGACGTTTGCTATATCATCTGGCTCAGTATAGGTGGCTCCATATATTTTCTGTGCACAGTTGTTATTGCCTTTGTGGTTGCAGACATAGCTAAAGAATGCTATGTGGTTGTCCTTGGCCTGGAAGGCCAAACCTACCGCAGATTTGACTCTGGCAGACTATTTTTCCCCTGAGTTGTTTGTTGTGCTTGAGGAGAGTGTTTTATCCTGCTGGGCGCTGCACCTCCTAATTTTTGCCATGATTTTCTTCCTTCTGTAAAACAGCCTATTGATTTTGTGATTCCACCAGAATGGCATGTTTTTCGAGTTAGTTCTGTACTTTTTCCAGGTGGGTAGAACTGTCTGTATGTAGCTATTAACATGCTTGTACAGGGTTTCTGTCAACAGTTCTGCATAGGCAGCAGTGTTCTCATGGTGTATAGGTGCTTGAAATTTTGCCAGGTTCTCATTTAATAGCAGGAGGTTAGCCTTAGAAAATTTTATGAATTCCAGGTTTAGCTGGGGTTCCAGGTCTTTATTTTTACTTCAAAGGAGACAATTTTGTGGTCTGACCTTATTAGGGAAGGCATTACAATTTAAAGATATGGAATAATATGAAAAAGGAAATTATGCAGTTTGACATAACAAAAGAGAAAAAATGTAGTGGAGAAAAACTAACACTGGCAAAGGAAGAGGGTGACTAGAGATTCTCAGATTTGGAGGTAAACTATAAGACCATATAGCTTAGGTTAATACATTTGATTCAGGACTTAGAATACATGCCCAAGTGGAAGGCATGTGACAGAAATAGTGCCCAATGAGGTAAAAACAGGATCACATGTGAGCTTGTCTATTTAAAACTGTTAGGCATGTCTTTACTTTAAAGGAAACTGAACCTTGAAAACATAGACCACCACTAAGCTATACTACATACTGTAATAAGAAAGATATAGAGAATGATATATAATAAGTATTTGTAAAGGCAAGAAAGAATAACCAAGATTTGGGGAGCAGATGATAAAAGGGGACTGAGGTAATAAAATAGGATGGAGAAAAACAGACATTTGAATTACTGAACTCAGATCAACTGACATTTGCTGGTCTAATGTTACAACTAAAGAAATATATGCAGAGGCTGGATAGTAAATTTACCAAACCACAAATCGCAGAATTTATAAGTGAGGCTTGAACAGAAATGGCAGACTAGAAAAGAGTAAGTACAGCACATAAGGCAATACTAAATTTGATAAGACAATAAGGTATAAAACAAAAAATCTAAAACCAAACTGCCAGGGCAATCGGATGGAGAAGATAGGGGCCAGTTAATCATTAAAATCCACCAAGAAGTTTATTAAGCCAAAATTTACACATAAATGCTTAACTGTAATCACCGCATTTTCATCTTTTCGAGCAAGACTTCATCAGGTGCTACAATAAACCACAGTTACATTCACTTACATATAGTTAATTAAGTCTTTCCAGTCTACAATAAATGCATTCCATCAATTATCATCCCACCAACTCCAAAACTGTCCATTAACATTTTTTTAAAAAAATATGTGCCCTACATTTAAAAACTATACAATAAAAATATTATTATACATAGTAATATATTTTTCTGTATGTTTAATATGTGCCTTAAATAAAACCATCATTTGTAAATAAAAATAATTAGTTTATTTATTTATAACCATTTTAAATTATAAACCTGTACAGACCTTATGTTCATTTAAATACTTTAGCTCTGTCTAGTGGTTAAACTCATAGTTGTTGTAAAAATCCTGACCTCTTTTAACCAATATAGGTGCTACCACATAAATCTACATAATGTAATATAATAAAACACTATTAATAAAAAATACTAAATCATAGTACCCAATCTTAAACCAAAAGGAATGACAGTTAAGGAAAATGTATGTTATAATTTAGCACCTCTCATTTTTAGTAATGGGGCAAGGGAAATTTTCTCATTCAGCACTGGTTTTGGGTTGGCTTCCAAGGTAATTTGCCATAACAATTATTTATAGGTTCATAGGTTGGTACTAGGCTATTGGCCCTAGGGCCAATATGCAAGCCTAGCCATAACAATTCCCTGGATATTTCTTCCCACAATATTTACTTCTCTGGACCCCTGTCTAGCAGGGTGACTGACATGATCCCCGGGGTGAATTTCCTATCTCCCATCCAATCATCAAGGTTCCTTTTGAAGAGGGCCAATGAGGCGCTCTGCTTGACATGTATGGGCAGTCTATTCCAGAGTATGGGGAGTCTATGGGTCAGAAACCAATCCCTCCAGCATGTTTTGTTCATTGTGATGACAAGGTTTAGATCCCTGGAGCGTGTGGCTCTGAGGGATAGGGATTTCTTTAAGTGGAGCATGTCCAACAGCTCAGGGTTTGACATGACCTTGTATGTTAAGCAGAGATCGCCTCTGAGTAGAAGATATGCCACAGAGTACAGCTGGAGTTTTTTAGATGGTCAGCTTATGGCATCTGCTTTAGGCCTGTGATTCTTTTAGTGAGGTATTTCTGTGGTCTTTCCAGCTGTTGCAGATGTCTTGTGAGGTACATACCAAATGGGTCTAATGAGGGATGAATACAGTGGGACAATGACCTCCTTTTTTCTGGATGAAAAGCCCTTAGTGATGAGGTGTGCCACATAGAAGGATTTCCTGACTGTTGGGGCGATGTGGTTATCGAAAGTGAGACCACTGTCCACCTGTGTCCCTAAGTCTCTCATCACACTTTCAGTGTTTATTGTCCTGCCACCTATGTGGTAATTCATGGGTACATGTTTTTTTCCAAAGGGGATAACTATACATTTCTTGGCATTAAGCTTATGGCATCTGCTTTAGGCCATGGGGCTTTGGCACCAGGCATCTGTTTCTGTAAGGCCCTTTTGTAGAACATCTACATCATTTGGGGATTCAATAATGGCTTCCAGTTTGCAGTCATCTGCAAACTTTGTTAGCCAGAGTCCCTTAGAGT
Organism: Protopterus annectens; assembly: GCF_019279795.1. Taxonomy (NCBI): domain Eukaryota; kingdom Metazoa; phylum Chordata; order Ceratodontiformes; family Protopteridae; genus Protopterus; species Protopterus annectens. Next base: position 600,147,088 of record NC_056731.1, on the reverse strand, counting down.
TGGCCTGTACTTCAGAGAAGTAGATGCCAAACAAGGGTGGTCCCAGGACTGAACCCTGAGGTACTCCACTTGTCACTTGTCTGGAGCTGGATTTGGAGCTGGCTACTTTTACAGTCTGGGTTCTGTCAGTAAGCCAGTTGGCAACCCATCGAGTGACATAGGGATTTATGCCCAGCTTAGTAAGTTTATCTATGATTCCAGACTGGGGAATGGTGTCGAAGGCCTTGGCGAGGTCCAGATAGGTTGTGTGGACCACCTTACCCTCATCCACAGCTCTGGAGACTGATTCAAAGAAGTCAATCAGATACAGGAGACAAGATCGGCCCTTCACAAACCCAAACTGGGTGGGGTCCAGTGTTTGAAGGTTGCCAGTGTCTTTGTTTATAAGTTCCATGATAATGCGTTCCATGCCCTTGCAGATCAGGCTTGTCAGACTGATGGGACGGTAGTTCCCGGGATCCAAGGCAGATCCTCCCTTGTGGAGCAGGATAACTGTAGCTGTGCGCCACTCAGTGGGCACGAAGCCTGAGGTGAGGCTATGATTAAACATGACATTTAGGTGAGGTGCCAGTTCATTTTGTAGTTCATGTAGTACACAGCCTGGGATGTCATCTGGTCCCATGGATGCTGTATTCTTAGCTTTGGAGAGTGTGGTTTCTACCTGTGTGGCCGTGATTATCAGAATTTGGCAATCTTTTGTTATTGAGATGGGCCCTTTAGGGGGAGAGGGGGGGGGGGCAAAGTTGGCACTAAATCGATCTGCCAGGATATTGGCAATATCCTTGGGATCAGTATATTTAGTGCCATTCTGTTGTAGCTCAGAGCAGATCTGAGCATTGCCATTTAGATTCTTGACATAACTATAGAATGCCTTGTGGTTATCTTTGGCATTTTCATTTTCGTAACTAGCTTTTGAGGATTTTATGAGGGATCTCAGCTTTTTACTGAGGCTGGTGAGGGAGTTTTTTGCATCCTGGGATTTTCCTCTTTTCTGCAACAGTTTCTTCCTTCTGTTGTATAGTTTGTTTATAGCAGGGGACCACCATATTGGCTTCCTTTATTTGGAGAAGAGCATCTTGGTTCTATTTGGGATGGCACGATTCATGCACGAGTGGATGTGCTCGTACAGTACCTTAGTGTAGGATTTTGCAGTCAAACTTCCAGATCCCATCTGCGTGGGTGTTGTGAAGTTTGTCACTTCTGACTTCAGTAGCATGAAGTTGGCTTTGGAGAAGTTTTTTAAGGAGGTTTCCTTACTGGGGTGTGGGGGTGGGGGTGGGATATGGATATCAAAGGTGATTTGCTTATGGTCAGACCTGACCAATGAGGGGGTGACCACTGGTGTGGAGTATCTATCTCCCATGTTGATAATGACCAGGTCTAGGATAGTGGATCCTCTGGTGGGACAATGGATTAGTTGATCCAGGGCGTTGGAATTTATGAATTCCAAGTACCGTTGGGAAAAGGAGTTGGTACCTGAGTAGTTTTCCCAATTAATGGCAGGGTAGTTGAAATCACCCAGTATTAGGGTGTTTGGTTGTATCTTAATATTTTCCAGTATGCTTAGAAAGGTGTAGTGAGAATCTTGGGGCATGGTGGGGTATCTGTAGCAAGCTACAATTTGTATTGCAGTCTTACCTAGTGTTAATTGCACCTGGAGAATTTCAGATGCATTGTGTTGGGCAACTAGCCTGGAGGTGTGAATATCCTTGGTGAATATGGACACTCCTCCACCTTTAGTGTTTCGGTCTTGGATTTGAGGCCGAAAAGTGTGGTAAGAATTGTAGCCTGGTATTGCAGGGGTGCTCACTGGAGCCTTGAACCAGGTCTCAGTTACTGTACAGATATTGATGTTCTCCATTTTTAGGAGTGCCTTGAGAGAGTGCATTTTGAGGTTTAGACTTCTAGCATTGAGTAGCATTACCTTCAGATTTTGCATGCTTGTATCTGTTACGGTGGTGGTTTTATCCTTTGAATCTTGCCTAAAAAAGGCACTATAGGGGTGGCAAGAGCTTTAGCCCGTAACCTGAATCCCAGGGTTGACAGGTGCAGACCATCTCTGGCAAAGCATCGTGGTTTATCGATCATGTCTTCCCAGGCAGACAAATACTGGATCCCCTTTGAATGACACCAGAATCTTAGCCAATTGTTGAAGTCAATCATTTTGTCCTTATACTGTGGTATCATTCTGGGTGAAGGCAGGATGCTACTCAGGGCTAGAGTCATACCTGCCTGGGTCACATGATCCAAGAGCTCTTCCATGTCTCTTTTCATGTAGTCCAGGGAGGTACATCTCAAGTCATTCACTCCAGCATGGAAAATGACAGAGTCATATTTGTACTTGTTGTGGAGTGACTTGAGTGCATGCGTTATGTGGCGGATTCTGGCACCCGACAGGCAGCTAACTGTAATTTTATCCTTGTTCAGCCTGGTGAGTGGGACATCAGTGTGCCTGACTACAGAGTCACCTATGACTAAAGGTACATTGTCCTGCCTTAGGGGCTGTTGCTGGGTGGCACACTGGTGTTGTGAGCTATGTGTCATTTTGGTTATGACTGGTGTTTGTTTGCGTTTCAGCTTCGGAGGTCCTTGTTGCTTGAGCAGGTTAATGTTAAGGGCCTCCGCATATGTGGGTTTAATGTTGCTATGTGTGGGTGTTAATGGTGTGGGTTTTGAAGGGCTATGAGTTGCTTGAGGTGTAATGCAGGTGTTAACCTTCTCCTCTTGACTGTCTAGCACAATCTTGGCCAGAGAGAGCTTGCTTCCAGTTTGGCTATGTAAGTGCATCTCTCACAAGTTGTAGTGTTGGGTGGTAGGAGGAGAGGATTGTCTGTGTACATGAGGCAGTTGCCGCACTGCCCCAGTATGCTCAGATTCACCAGGTGGACAGGAGAAATCACCGGAAGCTGACCCTTGGACATGCCTGTTTAGGTGCTTTTTTGTAAAGTTTAAGAGCTATTTTCCCTTACCTTTGCAAGGTACTTTGCAATTATAGGCTGTTTAGTGCCTATGATTAATTTCTCCTTATTTACAAGGAGAGCTGAGTGCTTGAATCAGTTTCAGGCTTCCTAGTGCTTTCTTGTAAAGTTTAAGAGCTGTTTTCCCTTACCTTTTCAAGGTACTTTGCAATTATAGGCTGTTTAGTGCCTATGATTAATTTCTCCTTATTGACAAGGAGAGCTGAGTGCTTGAATCAGTTTCAGGCTTCCTAGTGCTTTCCAGCAGGTTCTAGAGCAAGTGCTAGTCACAGGGGGTTCAGATTTTAGTGCTACTACTGAGAAAACCAGCTAGTTCTAAGGGAAATTTTGAAGAGCAGACTTTCTGGCATCTGGAATAGTTTAACTATAGCCTCGCAGTACTGCACGATGTGAAAAATGTGCAAACACACGTGTTTTTAAGCCAGAAAGTTGAAGGGGATAGAAATCATCCCAGAAATGCTAATAAAATTACAATTTCTGAGCTGGAAACCACTCCTCTAGCATTAGATAGGCAGTACAATGCTCACCAGTCCTACTGGTAGGCAGTAGGACTTCCCTCTGCCACAGCAAGGTCTGGATAGCTCTGAGCACAGAAAATAAAGTCCTGAGACAAGCAAAGCCTGGGATATGGACTGGCTATAAAAGGTGGGAAACGAGCAAACAACATAGTATTTTTTTTTGTTGAGACATGCTAAACAATACAATAATACAGTAAATAAACACAGAAAAGGCTAACACACTTGAGTGTGTAGTCCTAAACAGTAAATGCAATTAAAACTCTACAAAATTAGCAATTTAAAACTTTTTAAATGAAGCAAGGCAAGTGCACAACTAAAAAATTATTTAAGAGGCAGTAACACAGCAGAATAAGTAGCTAGTCTACATATACAGAGAAGCCTATATATACAGAAAAGCAGCTAAACACACAAACACTTCAGATGCAGTGCAACCTAGAGCACTTGAGTTGTAGCAATATTAAGGCAATTGCAGTTATAATAAATGCTCTAAAATATACTCTATATTTCCAGAATGTTTGAGAAGCACAGTCAGAACCAAAGAGATTCAGGCAAATTTTTTTTTCTTTTGAAAGGGAAAAAGGAGAAACAGAAGGCCTTATCAAATGTTCTCTCTGTATTAGGTAGAATGAGCTAATAACACTAGGCTGGGAGGAGTGTCCCAGATCAGATTTACAGTAGGGGCGGGCAACTGCAAAGCCACCAAATAACACAATCTAGCCAAGGTAAAGAAAGGCTTCAGCTAATTTAAGATGGCCTGTTCATGTGCTTTGAACAATCACTGTATAAACAAACAACAATACTAAAGCTATTAGCCTACAGACAGTAAGCACTACAGAAAGCCACAAAATGAAAGTTTTTAAACAGATAAAGGAGGAATGAGACTCTACAGAATGCTTTTTTAACTGCAAACAAATCAGTTACCCATGCAGATTAGTTAATAGCAATAAAAATACACTCAAAAACTGTGCAGCAGGCAATAAAAAGTTGTTGTTGTTGTTGTTGTGTCTTTCGGCTTTTCCCAATTAGGGGTCGCCACAGCGGAACTCCGGTCCGCTAATGACTGGCAGTAGATTTTTACGTGCAGAGTTGCCGGCCCTGATGTACAACCTTCAATGAAGGTACACCCATTCACGCATGTCTTCACACAGAAGACGCTCTAGCTGAGAATCGAACAGGACAACGTCTTACTGTGAGGTGACAATGCTACCGTAGCACCACCACCACAGTGCAATAAAAAGTGCTATATATAAATTACTAGAAATAATAATCAGTATAAATAATCGAAAAAAACAGGATACTTATATATCTCAGCTAAGAGTTGTAGTCAAAACCTCTCCTCCACTCTGCTCAGTGTATACAGATAGAAACCCTCTCAAAGTTAGGGCTTAAATACCAGAAGATACAACCTTAGACAATTTTTTTTTTTTTTTTACAAAAACAAAAAAGAACCAGCCCCCACTAGCCAGCAGCCAATTAACACAATCTAGCCAAGGTAAAGAAAGGCTTCAGCTAATTCAAGATGTCCTGTTCATGTGCTTTGAACAATCACTGTATAAACAAACAACAATACTAAAGCTATTAGCATACAGACAGTAAGCACTACAGAAAGCCACAAAATGAAAAAAATAAACAGTTTTTGTAAGGCTCAAACCCAGGACCCTGCACACCATAACCAAAGTGATTTACCACTAAGCCATGTCAAATATACTCAATTGCTACTTCCCAGGGCCCTCCCCTTGTGTCTTTTTTAACTTTTTCTAGTAAAAAAATACAAATTTTGCCCCTTTACATTTCTTAGTGTGCTTATATAATGTGCTGTTTTCATTTTTAGTGTTAATGTCACGGTAGTACTCGTACAATCTTTTCCTTATCTTCTGTTCAGTTTTACCTATACAGAAGGCTTCACAAATGTCACATAGGGCTAAAAATACTATGCCCATTGTATTACAGTTGTAATAGTTATGACTTTCTATTTTCTTATTCTTACTTTTTATGTATATTGTCTATTTGTTCCAAATAAATAGACATTGGGTACGTCCCACATTTAAACATTCATTTTCTCTTAACATTCTGCACCCTGTTCTCCATATTTTTGTGTTCTAACATGTCCTTTAAAATTTTCCCTTTTCTATAAATTATTTTTAAAAGTTTTCTACAAATATCCCTAATATCTGTCAAGCCTATAAACCTATCCCATTCTCTTTCAATCAAATTCTTGATAATCTTCCCCTCTCCACTGTATTCGGTAACTAAGGCCATGTTATATTCTTCTTTATTATTTTATTCAACTTGCTGCTTGTATTCTACCCCTTCACTATCTTTGCTTATCCCTAAAATGGGTTTAAACCTGCCTTCTCTCCCTTTAATAACCTCATTTTTGACATTATGTATCAATTCTAGTGGGTAACCTCTTTCTCTGAATAACTTTTCCAGTAGGTCTCATTCACCCAAAAAAATCTCCCTCCTCCAAAGTCATTCTACTGGCCCTAACATATTGCACCTTTATAATACTTCTTTCTTGTGAAAAATGGTGTGCACTTGTAAAGTACAAGTAAGAGTGGGAGAAGGTTTCTTTCATGTAAACTTTAGATTTAAAGCCCCCATTTTTCTTTTGAATGGTCACATCCACATAATTAAGATTATCCTGAAAAACATTATAGGTGAATTTCAAAAAATCTGTAGTTTCACTTATGTATTCCATAAACTCTCTAGGTTTGTCCTCTGTGTCAATCCAGTACACACATACATCGTCCAGGTACCTTTTGTATAGTACCCAGCAATTACTGTATTCTGAATGAACAATAAACTTTCCTTCCTATATTCTTAACACAATGTTGGCGTATGTGGAGGCACAAGAGGCCACCATTACTACCCCTTTCATTTGTTGAAAAAACTCTCCACCAAAGTGAATGAAATTTTTTTTCAATACTAATTCCACCAGTTCTAAAATTAACCAAAACTCATTTTGTTTTGTGTTTTTATCTTTTATCAGGGCTTCTTCTAAATATTCTGAGCAGAGTGGATAAGAGTTGTTGACCGCAGCTGTTAGCTGAGATATATAAGTATCCTGTTTTTTTTTCGATTATTTATACAGATTATTGTTTTTAACAATTAATATATAGCACTTTTATTGTCTGCTTTTTAGTCTTCAAGTGTATTTTATTGCGATTAACTAATCTGCACAAGTAACTGATTTGTCTGCAGTTAAAAGCATTCTGTATCTTTACAAATCTTTATCTGTTTGTGGCTTTCTCTAGTGTTACTAGCTGTAGGCTATTGTTTCGAGCTGAAGCCTCTCTTTAACTTGGCTATATTGTGTTAATAGTCTGCTGAGTGGGGGCTGGTTCTTTTGTGTTCTTGTAAAAAAAAAAAAGTTGTTCTTCTGGTATTTAAGCCCTAACTTTGATAGGGTTTCTGTCTATACACACTGAGCAGAGTGGATAAGAGTTGTTGACCGCAGCTGTTATAAGTATCCTGTTTTTTTCGATTATTTATACAGATTATTGTTTTTAACAATTAATATATAGCACTTTTATTGTCTGTTTTTAATCTTTGAGTATATTTTATTGCTATTAACTAATCTGCACAAGTAACTAATTTGTCTGCAGTTAAAAGCATTCTGTATCTTTACAAATCTTTATCTGTTTGTGGCTTTCTCTAGTGCTACTGGCTGTAGGCTATTGTTTCTAGCTGAAGCCTCTCTTCTTTAACTTGGCTATATTGTGTTAATAGTCTGCTGAATGTGGGCTGGTTCTTTTGTGTTCTTGTAAAAAAAAAAAGTTGTTCTTCTGGTACTTAAGCCCTAGCTTAGATAGGGTTTCTTTCTATACACACTGAGCAGAGTGGATAAGAGTTGTTGACCGCAGCTATTACTAATTCCACCAGTTCTAAAATTAACCAAAACTCATTTTGTTTTGTGTTTTTATCTTTTATCAGGGCTTCTTCTAAATATTCTGAGCAGAGTGGATAAGAGTTGTTGACCGCAGCTGTTAGCTGAGATATATAAGTATCCTGTTTTTTTTTCGATTATTTATACAGATTATTGTTTTTAACAATTAATATATAGCACTTTTATTGTCTGCTTTTTAGTCTTCAAGTGTATTTTATTGCTATTAACTAATCTGCACAAGTAACTGATTTGTCTGCAGTTAAAAGCATTCTGTATCTTTACAAATCTTTATCTGTTTGTGGCTTTCTCTAGTGATACTGGCTGTAGGCTATTGTTTCTAGCTGAAGCCTCTCTTTAACTTGGCTATATTGTGTTAATAGTCTGCTGAGTGTGGGCTGGTTCTTTTGTGTTCTTGTAAAAAAAAAAAGTTGTTTTTCTGGTATTTAAGCCCTAACATTGATAGGATTTCTGTCTATACACACTGAGCAGAGTGGATAAGAGTTGTTGACCGCAGCTGTTAGCTGAGATATATAAGTATCCTGTTTTTTTCGATTATTTATACAGATTATTGTTTTTAACAATTAATATACAGCAATTGTATTGTCTGCTTTTTAGTCTTCGAGTGTATTTTATTGCTATTAACTAATCTGCACAAGTAACTGATTTGTCTGCAGTTAAAAGCATTCTGTATCTTTACAAATATTTATCTGTTTGTGGCCTTCTCTAGTGCTACTGGCTGTAGGCTATTGTTTCTAGCTGAAGCCTCTATTTAACTTGGCTATATTGTGTTAATAGTCTGCTGAGTGTGGGCTGGTTCTTTTGTGTTCTTGTAAAAAAAAAAGTTGTTTTTCTGGTATTTAAGCCTTAACTTTGATAGGGTTTCTGTCTATACACACTGAGCAGAGTGGATAAGAGTTGTTGACCGCAGCTGTTAGCTGAGATATATAAGTATCCTGCTTTTTTTTCGATTATTTATACAGATTATTGTTTTTAACAATTAATATATAGCACTTTTATTGTCTGCTTTTTAGTCTTTGAGTGTATTTTATTGATATTAACTAATCTGCACAAGTAACTGATTTGTCTGCAGTTAAAAGCATTCTGTATCTTTACAAATCTTTATCTGTTTGTGGCTTTCTCTAGTGGTGTAGGCTGTTGTCCCCATCCTCCCGCCCAGTTGGTGTCTTGCTCTTATACTTGGTGGATTTGCAGTTGCCCGCCCCTACTGTAAATCTGATCTGTGACACTCCTCCCAGTCTAGTGTCATTAGCTCATTCTACAGAGAGAACATTTGATAAGGCCTTCTGTTTTTTTTCCCTTTCAAAAAAAAAAAAAAAAAAAAAAAAAACTTTTTTTTTTTTGCCCGAGCCTCCTTGTGTTCTGACTGTGCTTTTCAAACATTTTGGAAATATAGAGTATATTTCAGAGCATTTATTATAACTGTAATTGCCTTAATATTGCTACAAGTCAAGTGCTCTAGGCTGCACTGCATCTGAAGTGTTTCTGTGTTTTAGCTGCTTTTCTGTATCTATAGACTTCTCTGTTTCTTTAACTAAATAAGCTCTGCAAAGTTGTTTTATTGCATTCCTGCCTGTATTTCTGAGTTTTTTTGCACTTTTAAAGTTTGTTTTTGCTTAGTTTAACTGGTAGGCTACACACTCAAAGCCGAATTAAAGCATTTACTGTGTTTCTGTACCTAATTTATGCTACTTTGTAAAAAAAAAAAAAAAAAAAATCCTTGTTTCCCGCCTTTACTGAACTAGAATAGTCCAGTCTTCAGGTATTGCTGATCTCTGGGCTGTGTCATAGTTCCTGCGTTGCCCATATCCTTATTTGGATAGGAGGAAGCTTCTTTGTTCACCAGTGAGAGTGGGTTGCTCTGAGCAGCCTATTTGTCCCTTGAGGAGTGGTTCCAGCACAGTGACCTGTAGCTTATTGGCTGTTTTGGGCCATTTCCTACCTCTTTCTAACCCCCTGCTTTAAAGCCAGCTTTAGCGCGCTTTTGAGCTTGTAATTTAAACTTTGTCCTGTTTGTTGCATTTACCTGTTGAGGCTACACACTCAAGTGCAATAGCCTGTGTTACATATTTATTGCATTTTTCTGTTTGTTGCAAAAAAGAAATAATTATCCTCGTTTCCCATCTTTCCTGACCTAGAGTAGTCCAAATACAGGCTTTGCTGTATTCTGGACTTTTGGAAAGTTCCAGTGTTGCCCATTTCCTTTCTTGGATAAAGGGAGGCTTCTTTGTTCACCAGTGGCAGTGGGGAGCTTAGAGCAGCCTATCTATCCCTGGAGGAGTGTTCCCAGCACAAGAATCTGGTAGTCTATTGGCTATTTTGGGCCAATTTCTAGCGCTTTCAAGTCCCCCTGTATAAAACCTGCTTTGGCGCGGTTTTTGTGCTTGTTACAACTCAGCCAAGCTCCTCGTGATCCTTCAGAGTGGTGCTAGCAGCAGAGAGGCTAAAAGAGCGACTGCTAACCTGATAAAAGTGTTTTTTTTTCCTGCTACTACCTGGATGACTGTCCAATCTAGCTAAACTGCAAGTATTTCTGCTTCTTGAACTGTTTTAAACTGTTTAAAGTTGTTTTTGCACCTGCACTTTTAAAGTTTGTCCTGTTTGTTGCATTTACCTGTTGAGGCTACACACTCAAGTGTGCTAGCCTGTGTTACATATTTATTGCATTTTCCTGCTGTTTGTTGCAAAAAAGAAAAAAAAATTCCTTGTTTCCCATCTTTCCTGACCTAGAGTAGTCCAAATACAGGCTGTATTCTGGACTTTTGGAAAGTTCCTGTGTTGCCCATTACCTTTCTTGGATAAAGGGAGGCTTCTTTGTTCACCAGTGGCAGTGGGGAGCTTGGAGCAGCCTATCTATCCCTGGAGGAGTGTTCCCAGCACAAGAATCTGGTAGTCTATTGGCAATTTTGGGCCAATTTCTAGCTCTTTCAAGTCCCGCTGTATAAAACCCGCTTTAGCGCGGCTTTGCGAGATTTTGCGCATAGCACAGCATCGGGCAGTGCCACTTAATTGAGTTTAAACCATTTTCGGCTCCACAAAGTCTGCTCTTCACTTTTTCCCTTAGAACTGATCTAGTTCTCATAATAAACACCCTATTCCCACTCTAAAGCCTGGCACTTGCTCACTAAAGCAATTATATAATTCAGCACTAAAAAATTAAAAGCGCTACACCCTCACAAACTCCCCTTGAGTACTTTGTTCCCCATTGGCCCTTTTTTCAATTATAAAGGAATTCCCAATACTATTCTAGCATGTCCAAAGGTCAGTTGTCAATCTACTCTCTGGTCCAGCTGGTGAATCTGGGAATCTTGAGGCAATGTTACAACTGCCTCATGTACACAGACAACCCTCTCCTCCTCCCAACAAATTCTAACACATGTGAGAGATGCAACCATATAGCCACACTGGAGGCTAAGCTCTCTCAACTCAGTACTGGCGTAACCAGTCAAGAGGAGAAGGAAACCACACTCACTACAATTCCAGTCTCACATAGACCTACCATGACAGCAAACCAAACACATAAACACACAAAAACATACTCGGCGGCTCTAAATAAAAATCTGCCTAAGCAGCAGAGACCTCCAAAGCAGACACCCAAGCAACCGCTACCCCAAAACACAACACGTGCAACACATAGCTCACAAAGCCAGTGTGCTGAACAGTCACAGCCCTTAAGGCTAAACAACACACCTGATACACTTGTAATATGTGACTCTATCGTCAGGCACACTGACGTCCCGCTCACAAGGCTGAACAAGGAGAAGGTCACGGTGAGCTGCCTGTCGGGTGCTAGGATCTGCCACATAACAAAAGCACTCAGGTCACTCCAAAACAAGTACAAATGTGACTCAGTCATTGTCCATGCTTGTGTGAATGACCTGAGACGTACCTCCCTGGACTGCATGAAAAGAGAAATAGAGGAGCTCTCTGAGTATGTGGCCCAGGCCGGTATGACCCTGACCTTGAGTAGCATCTTACCCTCACCAAGAATGATGCCACAATATGAAGACAAGATGATCAATTTCAACAATTGGCTTAAGTATTGGTGTCATTCAAAGGGGATCCAGTGCCTGTCTGCCTGGGATGACATGCTCGACAAGCCACGATGCTTCGCTAGGGACGGCTTGCACCTGTCAACTCTGCACTTTTGGATATTGGCAAAGGCTCTTGCCACCCCCTTAGTGCCTTTTTTAGGCAAGGCTCAAAAGACAAACCCACCTCCGTAGGTATTACAAGGGATAAGAAACTAAGAGTAATGCTACTCAACGCCAGAAGTCTAAACCTCAAGATGCATGCACTCAAAACTCTCCTTAGCATGGAGAACATCGATATCTGTGCAGTAACAGAAACCTGGTTCAAGGCTCCCGACAGCACCCCAGCACTACCAGGTTATACCTCATACCATGCTTTTCGGCCCCAAAACTTGGACCGAACCACAAAAGGAGGGGGAGTATCAATATTCGTTAAAGATACCCATACCTCCAGGTTGGTGGCACAGCACGAAGCATCAGAGACTATCCATGTGCAACTAACAGTGGGTAAAACTGCCTTCCAGTTTATAGCCTGCTACAGATCACCCTCCCAAACCCAGGAACCCTACTCGGCCTTCCTGAGAACACTGGAAAATATGAAGGTCTCTCCAAACACCATTATATTGGGCGACTTCAACTACCCTAACATAGACTGGGAGCATTACTCTAGCTCCAACACCCTAGCCCGAGGATTCCTAGAATTTATAAACTCAGATGCTATGGAACAACTTGTTGCCACTCCCACAAGAGAGGAAAACATACTGGATCTGATCACCACCAACATGGGGACTCTATGCTCCAGACCAGAAGTGTATCCCTCACTGGTAAGATCAGACCATAAACTAATCTCACTAGATATTCACATCCCGACCCCAGCCCCTGCCCACAAAACCACAGTGAAAAACTTCTCTAAAGCAAATTTCACACTCCTCAAAACTGAGGTGGAATCCTTCAAAGCCCCCGGGCCTGTGGAAAATACGGCCCAGACTGCAGAATCCTTTATAAATGCATTCTGTGAACACCTTCAGGAATGCATGGATCATGCAATCCCAAATAAAACCAAGACCCAATCCTCCAAAGTTAGGCGTCATGTCTGGTGGACCCCAGCCATAAACAAACTATACAATAGAAGGAGGAAGCTACTACATAATAGAGCAAAATCCCAAAAAGGGAAGGCATCTCTGATCAGTATTAGCAAAAAACTACGGGCAGTCATAAAATCATCTAAGGCCAGCTTCAAGAGAAAAATTGCACAGGACACTAAGGATAATCACAAGGCTTTCTTTAGTTATGTTAGGAACCTGGGTGGGAATTCCCAGATATGCTCAGAATTAGTCCAAAATGACAAAAAATACACCGAACCCACAGACATTGCCAACATCCTAGCTGACAGGTTCAGCGCATACTTCTCCCCCCCCCCCTTCCCCACCAAAAGGGCAAATATCTACCCCAGCAGAGTGTTGCCCCCCTGACATCTCAGATGCTCAGGTAAGAGCCACCCTCTCCAAAGCAAAAAACACAGTATCAATGGGACCAGACTGTGTCCTGGGCTGCATCCTACATGAACTCCAAGAAGAACTAAACCCAAACATAAAACTACTGTTCAATCTCAGCCTTACTACAGGATATGTACCCAAAGAGTGGCGTACAGCAACAGTGGTCCCTCTCCACAAAGGTGGTGCCTCAACGGATCCTGGAAACTATCGACCCATAAGCCTGACTAGCTTGGTCTGCAAAGCTATGAAAAGGATCATCATGAACCTCATAAATAAAGATATTGGGGAACTACAGACACTGGATCCTACCCAGTTCGGCTTTGTTAAGGGCAGATTCTGCCTCTTAAACCTTGTTGATTTCTTTGAAACAGTCACCAAGGCCATTGACGAGGGGAAGGTGGTCCACACAGCCTACCTGGACCTTGCAAAAGCCTTCGATACAATACCCCACTCAGGCATTATAGATAAGCTCACCAGCTTAAATATAAACCCCTATGTCACTAGATGGGTTGCAAACTGGCTCAAGGACAGAACCCACATGGTTAGAATTGCTGGAGCCATGGCAGACTCCAAACCAGTTACAAGTGGCGTCCCACAAGGCTCAGTCCTGGGACCTCTCTTGTTCGGTATATATTTCTCGGAGGTACAGGCTAACACGGAAGGACTGTGGCTGACCAAGTTCGCAGATGACTGCAAACTGGGCCCCATAATCGACTCTCCAGCCGACACAAGCATCCTACAAAAGGGCCTCATAGAAACAGACAACTGGTGCCAGAGCCATGGCCTCAAGCTAAATGCCAAAAAGTGTATAGTCATCCCCTTTGGCAAAAACAAAGTGCCCACAAATTACCACATAGGTGGTAATCCATTAAGTATGGAAGAAGTAATTAGGGACCTGGGGACCCAAGTTGATAGCAATCTCTCATTTGACAACCACGTGGCCAAAGTGGTTAGAAAAACATTTTATACAGCCCACCTAATCATGAAGGGATTCACATCTGGATCAGGGGAGGTCATCGTGCCACTTTACTCATCCCTCATTAGGCCCATAATTGAGTACAATGCCCCTTTTGGGATGGACCTTACCAGACACCTGTAGCAACTGGAAAGACCCCAAAAGTACCTCACCAAGAGGATCAAAGGGCTCAAACAGATGCCATATGCTGCCCGGTTAAAGAAACTCCAGCTCTACTCAGTGGCATACCGCCAGATCAGAGGCGATCTGTGCCTGACGTATAAAGCCATGTCCAACCCGGAATTAATGGACATGCTGCACCTCAGAAAATCCAAATCCCATCGAGCTACGTGCTTGAGAGACTTGAACCTCAGCACTGAAATAAATAGGACATGCTGGAGGGACAGATTCATAACCCAGAGGCTCCCTTCACTCGGGAATAAAATCACAATCCAGGTTAGGCAGAATCCCTCATTGACTCTCTTCAAGAGGAATCTTGATGAGTGGATGGGAGATAGTAGGTTTACCCCGGGTATCACTTCTGTGTCACTGTTAGACAGAGGCACAGTATACTAACCTCGAAAAAGGGCATAGCAAAATTCATTTAAAATGGGTAGCGAAAGCCAAACACTCTCTGGCTAGGCTTATAAATGCCCTAGGGCAGATAGCCTAGTATGAACCTATTCTATACCTTCATCATGGGGAATACTTGAAAACAAATACATAATGTCTATAGTTACAAAGATAAGTACTTATGTATTATCGCAACCAGATTTTGCGTCATGTTTTAACTTTGTTGATTTCTACTGAAACAGCATCACTGAAGTGTAATATGGAAGGGTACACTGTCAGAAAGTCTGCCGGGATATTGGTGGTAGTTTTAAAAAATGTTAGGACTTATAATTTTTAAGATTTGTGGGAAGCGTCATTTAAACACATAAAACGTTGATTTCTGTGATCACAGTGGTTACGTGTGTATGTCTGTTGGTTCTGAAAGGAGTGTGGCAGCTAAGCGGATAATATTCCGCACAAGCGGAGTTTAAACAGCAGATTTGGTGCTTGCTATTATTTTCTGTAGTGTTTTTGTAGTCCCAGGGAAGGTTTGCCACTGAATCAGCTGTGAAAAGAACAGTAAATGTTTTGAAAACAGATCTCTTTCCTTCACCGACCGGCAGCATGTCAAAGGAACACCTTGAAAGTGGAATGGGACTTGCTTAAACTGACACAAGATGCTGGCGGTAAAGTGGAAACCTATTTTTCAAACCTTACTTTTCCGACTTCAGTTTTTTCAGCCGTTTCAATGATAAACCTTTGTAAAACTATTAAAACATTACAGAAGATACGTGTCTAACCTTCATAACGCTGTACTGCTACTATTTGACCTAAACAGAAGCAACCAGCATTGCTGCAAAAATCTGGTTGCGATAACATGTATGTACGCAAAGATAATGTTATCTTTGTAAATTTCATTTGTGACACTTCTTAGAAAGTCCCATGAATCTTTTAAAATTTCATCACCATTGTTCCATAACTTTTTTTAGTGTTAAATCTATGTATTTAGCTAATGGGGCTATTTTTGAACCTTCTGCCAAGACAATAGGTCTTAAAGGTGGGTCTGTGTCATTTTTTGGACCTTAGGTATTCTGAAAATAGAGGGGATTTTTGGTCTTTCATTTCTTAGATAGTTGTAAATGTCCTGATTGATAAATCCCTCCATTAACAAGTCATTAATTATTAGGTCTATCTTTCTGTAAGAAATATTCATTTCATTTTTGGACACTCATATATTTATTTGTATCACCTAAAATATCCAACATTTCCCCTTCATATGTAATAGTGTCCATAATCACTCCTCCCCCACCTTTATCAGGTCTTATAACCCTTACCTTGTCATTTGACCTAATTTTTTCCAAGATTTTCTTTTCACCATTTTTAAGGTTGTATTTTATTTTCTTTTTAGGAATTGTCTCTCTTAATTCTTTTTCCACAAGTAGTTCAACATTTTTAAGCTGGAGTTGTAGGGGTGCATTATAAGTACTTTTCCTTCTAATAATGCCCCCATTGCTTTTTTGTGGGGTGTTTGCAAACGTTACATCCAAGTAAAGTTTACACACAAACATTTTAAGATCTAGTATGGCCCTTGATAAATCACATTTCTTCTGTGGAATAAATTTAAACCCTTTAGGTAGTAAACTAAAATATTCTTTAGTTAATTCTAGATCACTGTAACTAAATATATTAAAGTTGTTGCATATCAAATAATTTCACTGTTTTTAGGGTTAAAAGGTGTAGTAGAATATATGTTAAGGGTGTTAGTATCTGCTCCTTCCCCTTGTCCCTCTCATGCTGTAATAGAACCAATTGTCCTGTGTGGGTACTTGTTTTTTATCCTTTCGGACTTTTGAAGGGGGGATAATCTAAAGGGTCTTCCCTGTCTGTTCTTACATTAACCCCATTAGTTTCATAATTTCTTCCACCACGTCTTTCCCTTCCTCCTGTCCCTCAAAGTGGTTGTACCTATTTCCATTTATTTGCCTGTTGTCAAACCTTTTGGGCTTAGGGTAACTCCTTTTTTCTTTGTACTCTGTTAAGCCCTTTTTTCTTTGTACTCTGTTAAACCCTTTCTAATTTCTTGACCTTC
Source organism: Protopterus annectens (assembly GCF_019279795.1). Lineage (NCBI taxonomy): Eukaryota > Metazoa > Chordata > Ceratodontiformes > Protopteridae > Protopterus > Protopterus annectens. The sequence goes on along the minus strand of NC_056731.1, from coordinate 600,130,562 downwards.
CTATTAATCAAAATATTGCATCTCTCATCTATCTTATTTCTTATGTTGAAATATTTATCCCTCTTTTCTTTAATAGTGAACATAAGGTCTTTTGTAATAGCAAGATTTATTTCTTCAATCTATGTAAAATTGCTTTCAACTTCTCATTTTGTTTAATGATAGTCCTTAGGACTTCTATCTCACATCAATTGAAAACGTCAACTAATTCATGACGAAAATCCATGACCTCTTCAACATTGTTAGGAAATTTACATAAAACCCACACACAAAAACCATATGTAGAAAATGGAAAAGCAAAGATGAACCATTAATGAGAGGCAAAAAGATGATTAGGGAGAATAAAAATATGGAAACGAGATTAGGGGACAGAAAAAATATTACAGTTCTGTACACTTACTATAAATGTAGATGTTTGAGTTTATTCACTGTTGCAGTCATCACATTTGGGTTATCCCTGCCAGGGTAGCCTTCGGCCGGCCCGAATACCAGAGGCTTAGTATTTCTGCGTCGGCTGCTGTCACTTCAGGACTGATGTCAGGTCATCAGTAGTATAAAGTAAGGCAGCCGATGTCTGTCAGGAGCCCCCAAGTGGGGGCCAGGTTCTGGTGGAAGAACACCACCAGTAGAAAGTAAATACCAAAATGTCCCTTGCAAGGACAGAGAAGAAAGAAGAGGGGTATGGAGGAAAGGAAACCAGGACTGCAACAGTAAATACACTTGAACATCTACACTTATGGCAAGTGTACACAACTTTACTATGTTTTGTGTTTCACTGTTGCAGTCATCACATTTGGGTTGATTCCCAAAGTTGAGGAAAGGGGTGGAGGCAGTCAAGAAGACTAGGTGCTGGCTAGGATGCCCTGCAAGACTGCAGAGGCAAACACTGCCCTGGATTTGGAGAAGATAGGCAGGTGGTAATGTTTGGTAAAAGTGTGAACAGATGTCCAGGTGGCAGCCTCCAGGATGTCCTTGGTGGGGACTCCTCTGAGGAAAGCTGCAGAGGTGGAGGCTGCTCTGGTGGAGTGAGTCCTGACCCCCTTGGGGAGAGGCTTTCCATGTTGGTTGTAGCAGAAATGGATGCAGTGTGTTATCCATTTGGAAATTGTTTGTTTGGAGATGGCTTTGCCCTCTGCCCCTGCAGCAAACCTAACCAGCATTTGATCAGACTTTCTGAAGGATTTAGTTCTGTCTAGATAGAATTTGAGCTGTCTGTGCACATCTAGAGAGTGCAGGATCCTTTCCCCCTTGTTCTGTGGGTTAGAGAAAAAGGTGGGCAAATGAATGGATTGGTTAAAAGCCACACTGGACACCACTTTGGGCATGAAAGATGGGTTAGTCCTGAGGGAAACCCTGTCAGCATGGAAGATGATGGAAGCGCTCCACAGCCATGAGTGCCTGTAGCTGGGAGACCCTTCTGGCTGAGGTGATGGCCAGAAGGAAAGCAGTCTTCCAGGAGAGAAATTTTAGCTCTGCTGAAGATCCTGGTTCAAAGGGGGGCAGGGTGAGCATTTTCAACACAAAGTTAAGGTCCCAAGCTGGGATTGGTGCTCTTCTGGGTGGCCTCAATTTGCTAGCCCCTCTTAGGAATTGTTTGATCAGAGGGCGTGAGAAAAGGGACTGCTCAGTGGGGAAATGTGCAGAGAGAGCAGAGGCATGAATTTTAATAGAGGAAAAAGAGAGACCACTGTGTAGCAGGTCAGCTAAGCAATCCAGGATGAGAGGGAGGGAGGGCTGTGCTGTATCAGCTCCCTTAGCCAGAATCCAGGTGCAGAACCTTTTCCATTTGTCAGCATAAGACTTTCTAGTGCTAGGACATCTGGCCTCACATATAACATCTAGAACCTGTTTACTGAGGTTGGCAGATTGATCAGTGCTAAGGGAATAAGCCAAGCTGCCAAACTGAGGGTCTGAAATTTGGGATGCATGGATTCTCCTTTCATTTGGGTCAGGAGGGTTGGGGTTTGAGTGAGATGCCATGGTGGCAGTGGGGACAGGCTGCGCAGCAGTGGGTACCAGTGCTGGCAAGGCCAGTCTGGAGCAATAAGAATTGTCCTTGGTTTTTCCTCCCTTATTTTGAGCAGCACCCTGGGGATGAGAGGTAGTGGAGGAAAGGCACAGACCGATAGATTGACCCAGGGGAAGGACAGTGCATCCACTTTCCAAGCCATGCAGTGATGCTCCCAGTTGCAGAACTTGCTGAGCTGATGGTTGGTGTGGGAAGCAAAGAAGTCGACCTTCGGGGTGCCCCATTTCTGAGTTACTAAGGTAAGGGTTCTTTTGTCTAGCTGCCACGTGTGTGGGTCGAGAAGATTTCTGCTTAAGTGGTCTGCCAGAGAGTTTAGAGAACCTGGCAGAAATTGCGCTAACAGGTAGAGTTGCATGGCAGAGGCTGTGTGCCAAAGGGTCATGCTCAGCCTGCATGGAGGGTAGGAGTGAGTCTCTCCCTGCTTGTTGATATAACACATCACAGTGGTGTTTTCTCTTTTGATCAGGATAGCCCCTGGGGAGAGAAGGGGCTTGAAAGCAGTCACGGTGTGCTGGACAAGCTATCAACTCTTTTTGGTTGATGTGAAGATGGATTTGCTGCAAGCTCCATTGGCCCTGCCATCCAGGTGTGCACCCCAGGCATAGTCTGATGCATCTGTGGTGAGGGTCTGGGCAGCGGGGGTTGGTGAGAAAGGTAGTCCCTTGTTGTGGGAGCATGCTGCTGCCCACCAAAGAAAATCTTTTCTTAGGCAAGGTATCATGGGTATAACAGTTTCCAGGTCTTGAGAGTGTTGACACCAAAGTCTTTTTAGGTACCACTGAAGTTTCCTTATATGCAGTCTGGAATATGGAATGAGTAAAATGCAAGATGTCATGAACCCCACAACTTGCAGGATTTTCCTTGCAGATAACTGGGGTCTGGTGGCTAGTTGAGAGAAGTAGGCTGTCAGGTAAGTTTGCATCTCTGGTGTAAGGAATGCCATCAGGGATGCTGTGTCCAGGCTTACTCCCAGGAATATAATCCTTTGGGTGGGTACTTGTTTTTGATTTCTTTTCATTGATTGTGTACCCTAGGGAGGTTAGTAGGGACTTTACAAAGGCCAGGTGCTTGAGCAGCTTTTCCTGGCTGTCTGCCTGAATTAGGCAGTCATCTAAGTATGGGTAAATCTGGATATTCCTTTGTCTGCAAAAAGGAATGGCCGGAACCAGACATTTTGTGAAAACTCTAGGAGCAGTAGATAAGCCAAAGGGAAGTGCAGAGAACTGAATGTGCAGAGATCCTGTCCTGAAAAGTAGATATTTCCTGCATGATTCCTGATAGGAATGTGGAGGTAGGCCTCTTTTAGGTGTATGGTGGCTAGCCAAGCATCCTTGGACAGCATGGGTAGCAGCTACTGGAGGGTGAGCATTCTGAATTTTGGTATCACCAGGAAGTTGTTTAGAATGGATAGATCGAGGATGGGGTGCCAGGTGCCTTATTTTCTGCGTACCAGAAAAAGTCTGGAGTAGAAACCTTGGCCTTTCTGTTCTGCAGGAACATGCTCTATTGCCCTCACAGAGAGCAGGGAAAAGACTTGCTTTTGCGCCTCTGCCCACTGGTTTAGAGGTAGATCTGGGAACCCTTTTGGAGTTGGGAGGGTGTGGAAAGAAAATTTGTATCCCTGGGACACTATGTTGAGGACCCAGCGGTCATTGGTAATGTTGTCCAGGTGCTTGTGTGAAAGGAGTTTTCCTCCTAGGGGTAAGTGAAGGTGGGCAGAAGGAGGGGGTGGGTGAGGAGAGTCATTGTGAGTTCTTACCATGAGGGGGGTGGCTTAGAACTCCCTGTTTTTGAAGTGGAGGAAGTCCACTGTTTAGATCTCTGCATTCCCTGTGGCTGGCTGTCTGGGGGGTCTGCTTCCATGGGGTCTGGGCTGAACTGACCTGGTGGGAGCAGAAAAGGACCAGTGCTTGGAAGGGCAATGCCTGCTGGACCTGGGTGGCTGGACCTGTAAGAAATTCTTAACTGTCTACATAGATTTAATTTTTTCTTTCATCTTTTTTAAGACCTCTTCTGCCTTAGTGCCAAATAAGTTGTCTTTGTGCAAGGGTGCATCCAACAATTTATATTTAACATGGTCTGGCAAGGGCTATTCCTTAAGCCATGCATGTCTTCTAATGATGGAACCGGTGACTGCTGCCCTGCAAGAAGCTTCTAGGGCATCAAAACCACAGTGCAAGGTGTGTTTAGTTACTTGACTTGCAGAACGCATTAACTCTTGTAACTCTTTAGATTCTGCATAAGCAGGAAAGGAAGACGTTTTTTTTGTTTGAGGAGTTCCAGGGAATGTTGCTGAAATTTTAGCATATGGAACTGGCCATTTAGTGCTCTGATTGCAAGAGTAGCAGAGATGTATACTTTTTTACCCCATCTGTCTAGTGCTCGGGGGTCTGTCCTGTGGAAGATCTAAGAATTCCCGGAGTCTCTTTTTAGACTGAGGGTAGTCCTGACATTCCCAATGGAAATGCTCCCTTAAGGTATGAATCGTTTCCCCGAAGGAAAAGTCCTCCAGAGGAGAGGCTGAAGGAATGGAGTCCTCTGCATTAGAATCCTCATAAGCAGAGAGGGGTTGCATGTCTTCATATTCAGATGCATCAGAGTCATCAGACTCCTATTCGGGCAAAACTACTGGGGACAGATGTCTTTCTTTTGGAAGGGGTAGCTTGGCTTCCCCTGATCAGCATGATAATGTCTTCAGCCATTTTAAGCATTTGAGACTGAGGCAAGGAAGCAGGTGCTTATGATTGGGTCATCGGTTTCTTGGGTGTGGTTCATACCCTGGGCCTTAGAAACTCTGTAGTTTTCGAAAGAACGTAAAAGAAGTTGTCAGTTTGTGTCGAGAATCGGTAGTGCAAAGGACTTCCTCAGAAGCCGGTACTTGCTCAGCAGCTCCAGACCCATCCAAGGGAGAGACAACTGCAGGATCCTTAGTTGAAGAAGAAGAGTTTTGCGGCAAACCGGACTCCGAAAGGGTCTCGGTAGCAGCCTGCAAATCCACAGAAGTGGGCATCAGGGGCTGCGAAAGTGCCTCACTGAGGACTGGAGAACTGACGACTAACACAGTAAGAATGAAAGTCTCGGTGTGGTATTTGCTTTCCACAGCTGAGACAATTGTTAACTTTTTCTGACATCGGTTAGTGCAAGAAAAAAGGATCCCCAACGGGGTACTTAGCTTTAGAAGACTTCAGCTTCAATTCAGAAGATGAAACTCAGGTAGCAGCCGACCGGCACTCATGGGAACTGCTTCTGCTTTGGACTCCATGACAAGAAATACTGATGTAATGGCGTTGGCTGCCATAATTTATACTACTGACAACCTGGTGTCAGTCCTGAAGCAACAGCAACCAATGCAGAAATACTAAGCCTCTGGTATTCGGGCCAGCTGAGGGCTACCCTGGTTGGGATAACCCAAATGTGATGACTGCAACAGTGAAACATGAAGAACATCTCCCTGATACAAACAAGTGAGCTTTATGGGTTTCTTCAATAGAAACTGACCTTGAAGATTAAATTGACTTAAGGTTTAAATGTATTTAAAGAAAAAAAAGACTATAATACAAGTATGAGGTTATTGGTTCAATTGTTAAGACTTGCAACACAGTAATAATAAAAGAATATGGTCAGCAGTTAACACCAGATCTCCAGTTATATTGTAAATAGTTAACTTGTATGTTTGAATGTTTTTGTTTAAGGAGCAATATTAAATCAATTTGGAAAGCAAGACAACTAGAATAGTCATTTGTGATATATGGATTTACATGCTTAATAATGTCAAGTTACTGAAAGTTAAAGGTAAGCACTGATTATCTGAAAAAAGACTAGTTAAGAGGTATTCTATATAATTATAAAATAAATGTGTCTGCAATCAGTGCCCAAAATAACAATCACATGAAGCATGGGGATTGCACAGTATACAGCGACAATTAAGTGATATTTAAAAAACATTACTTATAAAAAAAAAGCTGGAAAAAGTGAGAGACTTGCAAAGTAGGTATTAAGATGGAGATGAAACAAGTAAGAGACTGAAAATATTAATAAAGCATTGAAATAATGAATGGACACAGAATATCAATTTATGTAAGTCAATGAAAGATAGGTCATTATTCAATTCTTTTGAATATGAAAAATCAAAGCCTATAAGATCAAGCAGCAAAAAGTGAAAATAATTATAAAATGTTTGAAGGAAGAATGTGGGACATGTTATACTATGGATCTCTACATGGCAGCAGAATATTCTCAAAACTATTAGAATGAGTTAAAATGAACCGAAATGTAATGAGGTAATTGTAAATGTGAGACAACAGCCTTTTTGAGGGATATGGAATCACTCATTATGATGACACCTATAATTCAAGACAAGATGGTTGCAAATATAAAAGACAGGTGGCAAAGACTCCTTGTGATGTCTGGTTATCAGGAGAACCTTGAGAGACCTGAATCTGAAAATATAATACCAGATTAAAATCTCTCTCCAATATGGTTGTTAAAGGAGGCTAGTGCTTCATGGAAAAGGGCAGATGTAGTAATACCAAAAGAAGGGAAAATTTTAATTCTGTCATCTACCTATAGCAATAAATCAAGACTATAAACTGTTTATGGCAGTGCTGTTGAAAGGATTAGCAAAATATACATTTTAGCAAATAGATAATGATCAACGTGTTTGTCAGGGGAACCGCTGCAACTATATTAGAAACAGAGACACTGATGAAACTAGCACAACAGAGAATAACATTACTGACATTTAGACTAGATGTTGATAACATTGGCATTTAATTGAAGGTCTTGATACGCACACAATAACTATTTCAGATCATGTGCCAATAATAACTAAAATAAAAACACATGGTAATGAAACGCAAATGAGATATTGGCACTTCCTCACTTATCTGTTGAAAAGCAAGGAATTTAAAGAACGGGTAGTGGAAATTATTCAGGAGCTATGAGAGAAGACAGACATTTCTTCTGAAAATATAAACTAGGGTGTGGGGTAAACTTAAAGTGGAATTTAAAAATAGGGTAGAAATAAAAGAAATGAAGATATGGTTAAAAAGTAACAAGAATTATTTAGTGGGACTGACATATGTTCAAGTATTGCAAAATGGGGAATCTCACAGAACAAGAACAGAACAGGAGTAGTTACAGTATACTACATAAAAAATAAGGGATTACATTGAGAATATGTATGAGTTTAGAAAGACTGCTGTTAATTAACTGCTTTTTGATAATAACTCTAGAATACAAAAACTTTTAGAAGAATGACACAGGCAAGAGAAAGTAGAAAGGGCCGTCACCAAGCTTAGGGAGTCTATAACAAGGAGGATAACAAGGGATCCCGTAGAGGTATAAGAAATATTTTGGAAATTCTATGAAAGTCTATAAAAGCAGAGAAATATGGAAATCAAGAAGAGGTACATATGGAAATGTTTGTGGAAGAATTAAATATGCCAAGGTTAGAGGTAGAGAAGGCTCAATTACTAACAGTTAGGACAGGAGGATAAAAATCTTGATGTATAACCAATCTAAAGGAAAGTCCCCAGGAATAGATGGTATTCCTGTGGAAGTTTGGAAGCTAGGGGGAAAAACCTGATAAAGATCTAGAAGTTTTTGCTTTAATTTAAGCACCAAGAACCTGCAAGAAAGCAGTGGTGGCTGTAATACCTAAAGAGGGTAAATATCCATCATATCATGCTTTATACAGGCCCATTTCAATACTAAACCATGATAACCAGGATGATAAAGTTTTTATGTCTATAATGGCTAAAAAAACGGCAAAGGTGATGCCAAAATTGATAGATATGGATCAATGTGATTTTGTGGAGGGAAGGCAAACATTTAACAACATTAACAGAACACTGATGATCAAGAGGGAAGGAGAATGTAAGAAAATACCACTGTTGTAGGTGGGTCTTGATGCAGAGAAAACTTTTGACAGATTAAAATGGAATTTTATGAGCAGAGCAATGGAAGCATTTGCATTTCCTGAAGAAATTATTTGACAGAGTAAGATGAGACTTTATGAGCAGAGCAATGGAATAATTTGCATTTCCTGATAAAATTATAAGGTTGATTAGGAGGATATATGAGAGATTGGAGATGAAAATTAAAGTGGGTGGGGTCCTCTCTGAAAATTTCTGATTGAGCAGAGGAACCAGGTAGGGGTGTCCTCTCTCTCCTTTGTTATTTGTATTATATTAAGAACTAGTGGCAAAGAAAAGAAGGTAAAGTTCCAATTGCGCTGATGAGGTTATAAGAAGGTTTAAACATGCATGACCATAGCTAGTTTGGTTTGGCTTTATTAGCCTGAATCAATCCAAAAAGACTTAAAAAGAAAAAGTAAAAAGGCATGGACATTCAGAAGCCATATAGCTGAAACACTTGATGCCCTTAAGGGGTCATTTCCATATATCCCATGGGCCTCTATTACAGGAGGTTTAAAGTATCACAAAGTGAAAACTCCAGCTTGGCTAGGTAAAGTTTTGCTTGCTTGCAGTACTCTGCCTGAATATTGCTGATCTCTGTCTGCATTTTATTTTGAATTGCAGTTTTTCATTTAAGGTTTGGTTAATTATATTTTGTATCTTATTCTTGTATTACATTTATTTTGTTTTAAGTTTTCTGTTCTGTTGGAGTTCTAAGAAATCTTGGATAGGGTCAGTTCGAAAAGTTAGCAAAGAATTCCTTTGCAAACAGTGAGAAACATCAGTTAATTAATGGGAAAAGCTGAGAAACATCATTTCTCATTTAGCTAGAAATATCTCTATTTGGCTGGAGTGCTTGTTTGGCTTGCTTGCTTTACTCTGTCTGAATATTGCTGATCTCTGTCTGCATTTTATTTTGAATTGAAGTTTTTCATTTATGGTTTGGTTACTTCTGTTTTGTATCTTATTCTTGTATTACATTTGTTTTGTTTTAAGTTTTCTGTTCTGTAGGAGTTTTAAGAGGTCTTGGCCAGGCACAGTTAGAAAAGTTAGCAAATAATTCCTTTGCTATGGTTAGCGATGTCAACATCCTGCAAGAAGGTCTTATGCAGACTAATGACTAGTGCCAAAGTCTTGGTCTTAAACTTAATGCAAAAAATACATTATCATTCCCTTTGGTAAGGGTGACGTTCCTGTAAACCACCACATCGATAGCAATGCCCTAAGCACACAGTGGTGAGAGATCTGGGCACACAGGTCGATAGCAACCTTAACTTCAATCACCATGTCTCCACAGTGTTAAGAAGGGCATTTTATAATGCTCATCTCATAAGTAAGGGCATTGCCTCTAGAAAAAAAAGAGGTAATAACCCCCCTGTACTCTTCCCTCATCAAGCAAACAGAGTACAATGCTCTCTTTGGTATATTCCATTCCAAACACCTGCAGCAACTGGACAGACCAAAAAGGTTCCTCACAAAGAAAATTCAGGGTCTTCGAGATCCTTTTTATGGGGATAGACTGAAATCATTGTCACTTTACTCTGTGTTATACAGACTACTCCAAGGTGACATGTGCCTTGCGTATAGAGCAATCTCTGACACAGCTTTAATAGTAATACTGCACATTCACAAGTCAAATGGCACATGGGTTATTCACTCAAAGGATGTTAACCTGGCATGTGACATCAACAGAACTTGCTGGAGAGACAGAGGTTGTCCCACCTTTGGAACAAGCTTCCTGTTCATGTTAAACAAAACCCCTCCTCGGGCCCATTTAAGGGTAATTGGGAAGATTGGATGGGTATCCAGAAATTCACCCCGGGGTTTCCTCCTGTGTCCTTCTTCGACAGGTGCAATAGGTGCTGATTTTAGCTTCTGCTTGATCCAGACACCATTGGGAACATGGGTTGAACTTGGCTAGGCTTGTAAGGACTTGGGGCCGTCAGCCTATTTACCTCCTAGGAACCTATGATCCTATGACCTTATAAAATAAGGGACTCAGAAATTCAAGGATATTGTAGTCAGGAAAGGCTGGCTCTATTTGCAGATGATACTTTATACCTGACAAACCCAGCAAGGAACATTACAGTGCTGTGGAACATTTTGATATAGTTTCATATCTTTTCCGGGTACAAAATTAGTGAAGCTAAAACAAAAGCAATAGAAGTATATTATGTACCCGCACACAAATTGGGTCAGCAATATCCATATTTATGGGGACATGATAAAATGAAGTATTTAGGAGTATGGACTAAAAATGATGCCAGTGTGTCAGCTAAGGATACGTGGGAAGAATCTAAACAAAAGGTAATACAAAAACTGACAAAATGGAAGCTCTGTTATATGGATATCCATAGTAATATTCAAGCAGTCCCTTTACTCATACACAGATCAGGCATATTTTTATCTGTGATATGGGCAAAAGCCAGCATAGCCAGGTGGAGTTTTGTAAAGAATGATATGTCCTTTGACTATCTAATTGATTTATACAAGAAGCTTGTGTTACAAATGTATTAGAACTGTATGTCATTTGTATATCAAACTGATTTGTACAGATGACTGTGCTGAAAATGTATTGATGAGGTTTGCTTGTGCTCAATTGTATCAACAGTGCACCCTGCTGTAATTAAAATAAATTTATATGTATTATTGTTACTGAATTAACTGTATATATTTTAATAGTGGATACTACCACAGCAGAGGTTAACCAGCTAACTTACTTTAAGAAAAATAAGGGAAATGTAAATGAGCTGTTAAGCCATTAAAAGGCAGCCCATGGTGCTGAATAGAACCAGAGGCACTGGGTCTGGGAAAGAGCCTTTTCTCATTAGCTCAGTGAAAAGAGCGGAGGCCCCAGACACTGCCATAAATATTTGGATGTGTATTGTGGCCATCTGTGCTACATTTCTGTCTCAGCTTCAAATGGGAATACTGTGTGAACCTAGAGCCAGATGACTAGTTGAGGTCATTCTGACAGCCCTCTTGGAAATTATACTTTAGATATTAAAAAGACAAATCTCAGAATAGTGAATATTCTGTTGTGGGGAGCCTGACTAGAAAGACCCTTGTCGACAGCATCTTGCCATGCTGTAGTAAGTAACAAATAGAGAACAGTAATTATTTTAAGATTCAGTCAGGAATATAATGAAGCTTAGTTTAGACACTGTTTTTCTTTATTTGTCTGAGTCTGTCCGTCAATGTTAATTTCAGTATTTTCTGTGATTTGAACTCTGTGGGTAAATATATATTCAGTATTTTCATGTTCTTTTACTATTTATTATTAAATATATTTAAAACGTTTATTGTGGTTGGTCCTTGTAGAAAGTATCTAACCCTTGAGACTACCTATATTTATTTGGTGAACTACTACCATCTGTACTAGTATTAATATTACACAGTATAATTGGGCACCTTTTGTTAAGGACCTTACAGTAGCCAACTTGGGAGTGTCTGTTGGCGGTGATAACTACCTTATAGTCTGGGCAGAAGGAGACATAGCTAGTAAACCTGTGCCAGCCTTTCCCAGGTGTGTGTGTGTGTGTGTGTGTGTGTGTGTGTGTGTGTGTGTGTGTGTTCAAATTAAATCTCTCAACTACTTGGGTAGGGACACGAAGAACTGGGTTCACAGAGAGGGTGCTGGAGGACTTGGCTTGGACACTCAGCTAAGGACTTAAACCTACAGGTGTATCAGTGGGGAATCTTATTGGGGACCTGGAGGGAGACAGATATAGAGACATCCAGACTCCGGGCTGACTGTATTCCCTGTGTTCTGTTAAGGGAAATTGTACTTAAGGTCTGCATCTGGAAATACTGTATGCATTTGTATTCTAAATGCATATCCCTCTCCACTGTCAGTGAGGATTCAGGCTCCTTGATTACTGGTCCAGTATGCGGATGACACATATGGTGGCCATCACATAATGGTGTGTATTTCTGTGCATTCTGGGAGTGTAATAAATTGTCAGACTTTAAGGATTTCCTGCAGACTGCTCTATCAGAGATACTGGGTGAGCAAATTGGTGTAACCAAGGAAATTACTTTTTTTGAGCTATGATACAGAATCGGAATTGCCTAGACATAGTAAGGCCTTACTGACTAATTATGATGGCTGCCAAAAAACAGTTACTAGAACATGGAAATCAAAGTCTAAACCAAAATTACTCGAACGAAGATAATAACAGAGATTAAACAACTGGAATTGGGATCTTTAGAAATGGGTAGAGCAAATTACATAGAAAAAAATGGGAACTGTGGGATCAATACACACAGAGGATGAACGAGGTTTAACAGAAGACAGGATTTGAATGAGCTATGTAATGTCTGACTGACAATGACTGGCTATATTATAAGTAATGTATAATGTTTGCAGCTACAATTGTGTCAGCATAGTTTGCAATGCATAATGTATAGAGAGTATAATGAGACAATCGAACTGTTAACTAGGGGCACCTTAAAATTGGATGAATCCATTATTCGTGATAGTGCTTTTCCTGCTAACCACTATGAATATACATGGATTTTACATTCAATTGAAGAGCAAATGCTGGTGATTAAAACCAGAAAAATAAAAAAGTTATCAAGAAATGAAGAGGAGTATCGGAATAACACTGCCAACCCCCACCACCTCACTCGCAGGTATAGCAAAATAGAACAGTGAACTCTGACAACAGAGAAACTAATCGGATGGATCATTCCACTGTAGCTGTTGATCTTGAGGATGAATACTTTTTAGATCTGGATGAATATCCTCCACTCAAACATTCTGAGCGCCTGATGGGTCAACAACAGAGGAATTTGAATTGGGAAACTCAACGTCAATCGATGGGCTACCAACAGATGAGGGGATCAGCCAAAACCTATCAAGAGATTAGCAGAGAGTCTCGGAGGAGGAGGAGATAAGGAGTCCATCATTATTAATTAAACAAGGGGGGCGGAGATCCACCTTTTCTACTACCTCATGTGTGCATTGAGCAAAATGAGGTGAAGGACTTTAAAGTGTATAATTTTTCTTTGATGCAAATAGACACTAATATGTGTGATCTTTTATCTAAAGGTATGACATTTGGGCCTTGTAGACAAACTAATATTGTGCAAGTGTTATTGGAAATTAAACAATATGTGCACATAACTTAATTTCAGTTTGTTATTTCAGGATGAAAGTAGAACCGCAAATAATTTGAGAGTGCCCAGCATTTATAATCTCCCATTGCACCCCTCCCTTGAATTATATGAGCAGATGTGTGATTTAGATTTTTGAGCAGTATGCTCTAAGCAGACACATAAAAATAAAAATAATTTGTCAGAAACTGAAAAAAATTAATTTTGACTTAATAAAAGGAACTCCAGGTGTCAGACTTATGAAGCCGGACAAGGGAGGGGGTTTAGTAGTAATGAACAATATGGATTATACTACTAAGATGAGGATGACTTTTGAAAGCAGGACTTATGATAAGACTTCATTGAATGAATTTAACCAGGCATATTCCAGGATAAAAGTTTTTTTTATTGATGGGTTGATTACAGTGGATGAATACAGCTATTTAATCATCATGTTTCCCACAACTCCAACAATATTTGGAGTATCTAAAATCCACAAAGATCTAAATCAACCTCCTATGCACCCAGTAGTGGATGCTAGACGTTATATTACTCACCCCATGACTAAACTCCTAGATCTGAGATTGAAGAACCTAGTTCAAAATGAGCATCACGTATGTATTGATTCGTGAGATTTCCTTAAGAGGTTGGATGCAGTTAATTTTGATAAATAATATTTATTACTATAGACGTTAAGGATTTATAAACTGTTATCCCACATGAAATAGGTGAAGAATGGTTCTGAGATTATTTGCTATCTAAATGTTTAGCATAGGACCAGATCAATATATCCGAGCAATTGTTAAACATGGTTCTGAGATCAAACTTTATTTTTGATAAGGAATTGTATAGTCAAAAAGAAGGTGTGGCCATAGGGTCTGCCTGTGGTGGGTTATACGCAAATATTGTGATGTTGGAATGGGAAAGACGATTTTTATTTCCATAAACTTTTTATTCCCACTGTTGTTTGTATACCCATTTTTTAGATGACACCTTTATCCTGTGGAAAGGCCCTAACCAGTTAGTTACTGATCTTTTAGAATTTATTAACACTACTACATCCTTCTTAAAATGTACTCACTCCATTAGATATGAAGAAATTACATATTTAGATGTGCTTATTAGGAAGGATTGTTTGAATAGCAGATTTATTCCTCAAATTTATCGAAAAGTCACATACTCCAATACGTTTTTACATTTTACAAGTAATCACCCCTATATGCAGAAACAAGCTTTCGTTAAGAGGCAGTTTGTGAGGATGGCTCATATGTGTACTATGTGGGACACATTTTTGGAAGAATATGAAACGTCAAACATATTTTTAGTGAGGGGTTATCCATGTAATATGGTAAGAGAAATAGGTAATTAGGTGATACAGAAAAGTGGTTCAGGCTATTGTAATCCTCTTTTGGTGGATAAAAATATGCACCAAGTTAGACAGGGGACATTAGCAAATACAATAACACCTAGGGAACTAGCAGATACAGACATAATGCTTAGTGGAACAGATGATACTGTAGTGCATGAGAACAATATCAAATGCTTTTATAACTGTATTTAATACAGACAGTCAACGTATAAGAAATATGTTCAAAAATTGGGAAATTATTAGAAGGGAAAATTTTAGGTAGTAATCCTTCTTTCGTGTATAAAAAAGGGGTTAAATTTTAAGACCATTTTTGAAAGAATATCTGAACCAAAAAGAAATGGATGTATGGTGAAATGTGGTGCTTCTGTTTTCTGTAGATATGTAAAGGAAAAAAGTGCAATTACAGTTAATAATCAGTATATTAGGAACTACGGGAAACCTATTTGTAATTCATCTAAAGTGGTTTATTGTGTTATCTGTTTGGCTTGCCCATGCTTTTAAGTGGGCAAAACTAAATGTAAATTAAAAAACTGAATGGCCGAGCACTATAGTGACATTTGTTTAAATAAATATACAAATGCCTTAACAAGGCATATTTTACAAAATCAAGGGCATATATTTAATTTTATAATTTTAGAAACATTGAAAACATCAGAACAAGGAGGGGCGTGGGATTTATATTTGATGAAAGCGGAACTTACATGGCAAATCTGCATAAAATCCGATTTTGGCCTGGGTTGAATGGAACTGAATCTATTAAAATGTTTGTTAAAACTTAAGGCCCTTATTAGATAATTATGTATCTAAGTACTGATCGTAGTAATGTAACTTTAAACCATGAAAGTTTAATTCAATGACATGTTTTATTATAACTGTGGTACATGTGCTTTTGAGAGGTGTGTTATATGTAAGAGGTATGATTGGCTTTTCTGGAGAGGGTGTGTTATATTTCATTAGATTTAATTGGATAAATGCAGTTTAAATACATGATTCATATGAGACTGTTTTATCTGATGAAGTTCCTTGTAATGTATGGTTGGAACAAAAGTGTTGATGTGTTTTTATACATCTTCATGGTTTACATGCTGTGAATACTGTGCAGTTTGTATTCTTTGAGTTACAACTGGATTAAATATCTACCGATTTTTAGAGAAGACACCTTGGTTGTCATTTCTTCTGGATTAAATGTATAATGTATGCAACTCAAACTGTGTCAGTATGGTTTATTTTCATTTATATAAATGTAAGATTGCCTGTGGCATATATGACCATTTAATAAAGATGTTTATTGTTTAAAAAAAGACTAGATATAGAGAATGTTTTTCATAAAGTGGAATGGTTTTATATGGCATTGATGTTAATGGAGTTTTTTTTTTTTTCAAAGGGTTCACTCATCTGATTCAGGCAAATTATAAAACATATACAGCCTGAGTTAAGATTAACTCAGAAATGTCACTGTCCTTTTAATTGCCAATATGATGGTAGAAACTGTGCCAGTTATGATACGGGTGATATGGAAGAGTGAAAAGAAATACAGATATCATTGACATATTTCTGATCAATATGATACACTGTGAAAAGAATACAAACATGTTCATTTTCAGATATTGCATAATTTTGATAGAATGTCAAGCTATAAAAAGAAAAAAGACAAATGCACGGACAGTGGATAGAAACTATTATCTCATTTACAATTAAAATATTTTCCCATATTTGATTCAAGCAGAACATAGTAGATAATTGAGTGCATGGTTAGATAATACTTTGAAACAATCTTTTGTTAAATATTATAAAAAATGTTAAAGATTTTCATAGGTGGAAAAAGCTTGGTCAGTAATGTGATCAAAAGAGTACGGGTGGTACATTTTTTGTTTTACATTTGCTATTATATGTTTTCCAAACTTTTGTGGCTGAAGCTGTTAGAGATTTCCTAAATAGCAAGTTGAATTCTGATAACAGGTTTTATATGGCAGGTGGCATACCCTAGGATGCTATGAGATAAGATTCTGTCAGATATGATGAGAGGTTTAAATACTCCTGACCGAGACACATTTTGATGTGGTTCAATTAAAGATATTATATCTAATTTTAAGCATGACTGTAAGTGGAAGACATTTTTAAATTAATTGCAAAAATGGAACAAGTTAATACATGTGATGAAGTACAACATGATTATTACCCACAAAGAAAGAGACTGAGCCTTGCATAACATTTTTGCTACATAATGAAGATAATAAACTGGGTGTTTCATGTGAATACTGTCACTTAGTAATACTGTCACTGAGAGGAAGCACCAGGATAGATGTAGTAATCATGTATGTATTACCTTGTTGTAGTTCTAAGCTGAGTTTCTATGGGTTTACTTAAAAGGACTGTATGTGTGGTGTTGTTCTTTCCTTCTTTTTGAATGCAGTAAAGTTGTTTCACAAAAAAGACTGTATTGATTCCAGAGTGATCTACCTTACTGCTTCTTAAAGGGATCAGTGTCAGAGATGGATGCTGTATGAAAAGGCCCTTACCTTTACATAGACTGTGTAATTCTTACATGTTTGCATCATATGTGACAGCTGTATTTCATCAGTTATCTGACTTGTCATTTCTCCAGACAAAATGAAGGAAAGCCTTGACTGAAGACCTTTCTCTTTCTTTGCCACATCTGCAGTTAGATGATAATTCAGACCTGCAAGTGAAAACCTTAAAGTCAGATCCTTTACAACAGCATCATATCACCATCCCATAAAAACTGCTAATATAATGTCGTGTACCAATAAAATAAATTGTACAATGACTTCTCATTAGTATACAAACATGAGCATGCTGACTGGACAGCCCAGTCAGTGTGTTCATTGTAAACTGAGCATATACAAATAGAAAAAAAGTCCAGCTGCTGAAATACCATTGAGCAACCAGACTTTCTATTGGTATATGCTGAGAGGCACAGCAAAATAAGAGAAAAATCAGGTATGTTCTACAAAACTAAACAATCAGAAACGTACCTGATTTTCCTTGTATTTCTGCCCTGCCCATTGGAAAATCTCAACAGTTTAAAAAAATACAAAAAACAGCAAAAGAGATTGTCCTGTACTATACTGATGTGTTGTGCAAGTGTGGGGATGTTAAGTCCCACAAACATGTGCAGTACATCATCAGTGAAAATGGAAGAACAGTACAGTGCCATTATATAAAGACATTATTAAAGAAAGGTAAGCAATTTCTTTCTTAAATAATGTCATTTAATAGCAATAATCCACTCCTGCATATGGGTATATCAGAACTTTACCACATTTGGCTTTTTTTGACCACTTGGACTTCCCCCTCATGATCAAACTGCATTAATCATGGGTAAATCTTGATATACTCCTACTCAGTTATGGATTATTGCTTAATTAGTACCATAACTAGCAAACTGCAAGCACTACAGGTGATCCTGTCATTAAAATAAGATGACTGTCCATACATACACATGTGGGGTTATCCAGTAAGAAGATATTCTAGCATTTCTTTGTATATGCCATGCTTCCAAAAAAATGGGTAAAGTCTTTAGTTATACAACTGCTATCAAGGGCCCATATAAAAAATCTCATAGAAAAAAAATGAAAAGTTTTAAGTAATCTTACACCAGTATGAATCTGATTGTTTAGCAAGTAACTGGCATGCCCTCTGTGAGATGTCAAGACAGAAGTAATACAGGGAAGATAGTGTTTGCCAGCTATAAACTCAATGGTCTTCAATGGGGCAGCCAGGAAGTTAGCAGAGCTGTTTCACTAAAGGACATTAACAGCACCATAGAGAGGAAAACACATTTCTGAAATGCATCAAGTTAATAGTCTTGTAGCTTCTAACACATTTTGGCCTCTCTATAGCTCAAATCTTGATAAGAAGCCTCCTATTCATCCTCCTGACTTGGAGTTTCAGCAATACAGGAGAGATCTGGGTTTGGAAATATGGAAAATATAGAGTGAGATGACATATGGGAAAGGTAATGTCTTCAAAAGGAGATGCTGGAGAGCTACAAAAAAATAGGAACAAGCATACAAAACAAAAAAAAAATGAAAAAAGGCACTGCTTTAGTGAGTATCAGTAATGAGTAGTTATTTTATTTATTTGTATTGTGAAGGTACATTTGCTTTTTTAACTCTCCACATACTTAAGAAGCAAGTTAATATAGGCTTGAAGAAGCAATGCAGTGTGAAACCTTTTATCTTTGTATTTTATTAAAAGTTCATTTTTTTAACTGGGTTTTTGTCTCTCTGCTTTTATTATTGTTGACTCACCACTTACCACTTGAAATGACACGTACTATACTAAGTTTATTCATTTACAATTTTTGGTAGGGACCGTCAAAATGGTATGATTTCTGTTTCTGGACTAATTAGACTTACATCTTGACTTTGAGTCGAGATCTGATTAATCTTTTAATAAATCTTTTCATACATCCTATTATTTTGTTCCAGTCCCTTACTACATCACTTAGCTACTCACAGAAGTCTAACTCTGAATCAATTCCTATCCCCAATATTTTGTACAAGACACTCGATCCATTTTACTTACACAAATAATGTAAAAAGAATTAGTTTGTTAAAGACCAAATGTCATTACCTTACCTTATTATGGTTTATGGTAATGTAATTTTCATCTGCCCATTCACACAAAATTTTTAAACATGTCTGTTATATCATATATTATTAATATATATGTGTGTGTGTGTGTGTGTGTGTGTGTATGTGGTGGGGTACTAGATCGACTGTACACCTACATTTGCACATGCTTGCTCGACATCATTTGGATGACACATTTTATAACAGCAACAATTTCCGGATAGTGGAGTATTCCCTTTCCCCATGGATTGTGTAATCTCAGAGTACGTATACATCTATAATTAGCAGGGGGTGCAAGAAGGCTTGAACCCTGCAAAAATATGTCCAGAGCATGTGCAGAATGTAGCAGCCTTTGTTGTTTTGACATTAACCTGATCATCTGGATGTTTGTGTAGTTGCACAGTCAATTTAGTGTCCTAGAGTGATTTTATATATATATATTAATATTAATATAATATTAATATTAATATAATAATATATATATATATATTTTTTTTCAAACTGAGTGTAGACTAATATTGCTACATACTCAAGTGTGCCAGCTTGCACTGCATGTGAATTGTTTTTACTACTGTTTTTGCTACTTTTCTAAAAAAAAAAAAAAAAAAAAAAATATATCTGCTTTTACTTTATTTGTGTTTCTTCCTACTTTATTTTGCTTTTGCGTCATCTTAAAAGTACTCAGTTGTATTTATTACTTCTTGATGTAACTCATTCTAAGCCTTTTAGTTTAAGCACTTGGGCTTCAGACCAGTTGTTTTGCATTAAGAAGGTTTGTGGCCTGCACTGTACCGGCAGGACAGGTAGCTTACATCCTTCTAAGTTGGAAACTGCTGATTGAGGGCTCAGTGTCAGTTATTCTAAAAGTGTATTAATTCTGGTTTAAGCGCTTGGGCTTCAGGCCAGTTATTTTACATTAAAAGGGTTTGTGGTCTGCACTCTTGTGGGAGGAGAGGCTGGACTCTGCACTTCTGAGCTGGGAATTTCTGGTTAAAGGCTTATAGTGCCTGCATATTTGAACTGCTTCTTACTGAAATTGGTACACCTTGTTTGCTGTAGCATAGACTAGATCCAGGCCTGCTGAATCTACCTTTGTTTGTATAACTTGAACACTAATCCAGGCATTCTTCAAAGTATTCAGTTGTATTTATTACTGCTTGGTAGTAACTTGATTAAAGTGTAGCTATCATTCTAAGTCTTTTGGATTAAGCACTTGGGCTTCAGACCAGTTGTTTTACATTAGGAAGGTTTGTGGCCTGCACTGTGGTGGCAGGACAGGTAGCTTACATCCTTCTAAGTTGGGAACTTCTGATTGAGGGCTCAGTGTCTGTTATTCTAAAAGTGTATAAGTTCTGGTTTAAGCACTTGGGCTTCAGGCCAGTTATTTTACATTAAGAAGGTTCGTGGTCTGCACTCTTGTGGGAGGAGAGGCTGGACTCTGCCCTTCTGAGCTGGGAATTTCTGGTTAAAGGCTTATAGTGCCTGCATATTTCAACTGTTTCTTACTGAAATTGGTACACCTTGTTTGCTGTAGCATAGACTAGAACCAGGCCTGCCGATTCTAGCTCTGTTTGTATGCTTGTTGTTTGTTTGCTTGTTATTTCCCTGAAAAGCTAATACCACCTAAAACGTGGCTTTTCAGTGCTTCTGTGGATCCCTAGTGATATCTGCATTGTTTACTGTACTCATTTCCTTGTTTCACTTAAAAAAAAGTTACTGTTTGTCGTTTTTGCATTTAAGTTACCTGTAACACATTGCATTTAAGTTACCTGGCACTTGCTCACTAAAGGCACTTGCTCACTAAAGCAATTATGTAAGTCAGCACTAAAAAATTAAAAGCACTACACTCTCACAAAGTCCTCTTGAGTACCTTGTTCCTCATTGGCCCTTTTTTTCAATTATAAAGGAATTCCTAATACTATTCTAGCATGTCCAAAGGTCAGTTGTCAATCTTCTCTCCGGTCCAGCTGGTGAATCTGGGAATCTTGAGGCAATGTTACAACTGCCTCATGTACACAAACAACCCTCTCCTCCTCCCAACAAATTCCAACACATGTGAGAGATGCATCCATATAGCCAAACTGGAGGCTAAGCTCTCTCAACTCAGTACTGGCGTAACCAGTCAGGAGGAGAAGGAAAACACACTCAGTACAATTCCAGTCTCACATAGATCTACCACGACAGCAAACCAAACACAAACACACAAAAACATACTCGGAGGCTCTAAATAAAAATCTGCCTAAGCAGCAGAGACCTCCAAAGCAGACACCCAAGCAACCGCTACCCCAAAACAAAACACGTGCAACACATAGCTCACAAAGCCAGTGTGCCAAACAGTCACAGGCCTTAAGGCTAAACAACACACCTGATACACTTGTAATAGGTGACTCTATCATCAGGCACAGTGACGTCCCGCTCACCAGGCTGAACAAGGAGAAGGTCACATTGAGCTGCCTGTCGTGTGTTAGGATCCGCCACATAACACAAGCACTCAGGTCACTCCAAGGCAAGTACAAATATGACTCAGTCATTGTCCATGCTGGTGTGAATGACCTGAGATGTACCTCCCTGGACTACATGAAGAGAGGCATACAGGAGCTCTCTGAGCATGTGGCCCAGGCCGGTATGACTCTGACCTTGAGAAGCATCTTACCCTCACCAAGAATGATGCCACAATATGAAGACAAGATGATCAATTTCAACAATTGGCTTAAGTATTGGTGTCATTCAAAGGGGATCCAATGCCTGTCAGCCTGGGATGACATGCTCGACAAGCCATGATGCTTCGCTAGGGACGGCTTGCACCTGTCACCCCTGGGCTTTCGGATATTGGCAAAGGCTCTTGCTACCCCCATAGTGCTTTTTTTAGGCAAGGCTCAAAAGACAAACCCACCTCAATAGGTATCACAAGGAATAAGAAACTAAGAGTAATGCTACTCAACGCCAGAAGTCTAAACCTCAAGATGCATGCACTCAAAACTCTCCTTAGCATATATAAATATGGAATTGATAACAGCTTTCACGAAGTCAGCACGATCAAAGTTATAAGAATTCAGCTATAACTTTTTATGAAACGTGAAAAGCTGCACAAATTTTAAGTTTAACACTTTTGTTCTGTAATTTCATCTACAGAACTTTCTTGGAAATTAATTGCAGTTACAAGAACATCAATTAAATTCTTTAAAAAAGTGTCACATGATCTCCTTAGTTGATCATTCCCAAAACCTTAAAGGTATATACACTGTAACAGGTAATTAAGAAACATCATTTTAAAATGTAAACAGACTAATAAAACAATTATTAATATCAGAAAACATTAAATAGTAAGAATACTAAGTTTAAAATACTGAAACAAACATTTAACAAATATGTTAATGAAAACACATATTTTAGCTTCTCAAAAGACATTTAATATTAATAGATTTGTTGATTCCTAACAAATATTTGCCAGTTCAACTCCTAAACCTCAAGATAATTATTCACATTGCTACAAACAGGAACTGGTTTTACAAGGTCTACCACAAACAATGTAAATTTCCTAAAATCTTTCCAGCTATGAACATGCTTTGCCAAAGCATTTTTTAATTGTTATCTTTAATGGCCAGAATGTGGTTAGAGATTCTCTTACTTAACTTTCTGATAGTCTTACATACATAAAAACAGTGATGTGTCACAGGAGGCTAAATAGACCACATATGTAGAGTTACAAGTAAATCTACTTTTTCACAAAATCTGCAGACTGTAATGTTTTAAAATTACATTTGAACCTTCCTTAATGAATATGCATTGCACCCATTACATTTAAACATATCTTTCTTAATATTTGGATCATAAGTAAGACTGCTTTGAAATAATCTTTTCAGATCAAATTCGTTTTATAACAAAAATTAGGAGTATCTCCTAATAATTTGTTGAGGTCCCTATGTCCAACAGCTATTTTTTCTGATGCCAGTGGCATAAAAAGAAATAGGTAAGGGAAAACCAATAAACCCCTTTCCTGAATTATTTTGTTTATCAGGATTATTGAGAGAAAGAATGCCACTGATTAATATAGGTGGAAACTTAGAACTTCTCAAAGCCCTCACTTTTTTCTTTGACATTGTCAAGATATATAGAGGTATACCCTCTATCCAAAAAGAGTTGTCTTAAATATTTTCCTTTACATTCAAAATTATCATTCAAACTAATGAGTCTACCAATATGAATAAACTGACCACTAGCCACATTTTCCTTCATAAAGGTGGCATGCTGACTATTGTTCATAAGGTAGTTAATAACAAAGGTGTTTTTCTATACTTATATTACTATTAAAAACCCCTAATGTCACATTCAACATTATTGCTGAATCCAAAAATTTCAC
>NC_056731.1:599605587-599684670 GCF_019279795.1 Protopterus annectens | reverse complement strand
ATGTCCTTTCTCAAAAAAAAATGTAAATTTCTACCTTTTCTGAAAATAACAGTAGGTTGTTCATCAATATGTGTTCTGATACTTTTCTCGTGTTAGAATTGACCAATTTTTACTCAAAATATGTTTAATATCAGGACTATCAATCGTGTATGCAGAAATGAATGAAGTATTATAATCTTTTCCTGTAAACACAGAGTTTAGGGGTGCAACATTCACTGTGTGTGTTACATCCAGTGAAACCTCAGATAAAAGAGGTATATAAAAATTTCTCTCTCATATTTACTACCTCTAAAAGGACATCATTAACAAGTCTCAAAGGGTAGCCCCTCTTTAAAAACATATCTTTTAAGGTATCACATTAATCTAAAAAATCTTATAAAAATGATACCATATGGGCAGCCTGTATAAACTGTCCCTTAATAATAGCTTTTTTTCTGTTTCTGAGGGTGGATGCTACTATAATGAAGTAATGAATTTGAATATGTGTCCTTTTGATATATTTTAGATATAAACCTACTATTCTAGTAATCCTTAATTAATTTAATATCAAGGAAGGCTGTCTAATGTAGGTTAAATGAATATTTAATCTTAAAAATGAAGTGGTGGAATCTAAATATCTAATAAAATCACTAATAAGGGCATTGGGACCATCCCATAAAATAAAAAGGTCATATAGGAATTGTGTATAATATTTAACATGCTTGTAAAAGTAAAAAGGAAACAAATATTTCTTCTCCCACTGTAGAACCACTATGTTAGCATAAAGACCACCACATGCAGAACCCATAGCTACCCCTTCCTGTTGTAAAAAAAATCTCCTTATTAAATAAAATAAAATAACATTGTTCTTAAGGACCATCTCCATCAACTGAGTATACATTATTACATCAAAATGGTTTATTTTCTTTTCATATAAAAATTCATTAAACCATTCTAACCCCTCCTGGTGGGGAATTACTGAATAAAGATCCTTTATATCAACCATTACTAACATATAGGAGCCTTCAAAGGGTATGTGATTAATATCTTTTAAGAAGCTCCATGAGTCTTTACATATATGTGACTCTTGCTGCACAAATTTTTTTGCCAGGGGTTGTGTAATTGACCCCTTAGAGTCAACTATGGGTCGCATGGGTGGTTGTGATATGTTCTTATGTAGTTTCGGGAGACCAAATATTACTGCTAGTTTAGGATACATAACAGTCAAATAATTCAAAACGTCCATATCAATAAAACCATCAATAAATAGGTCCTGTAATTCATTTTTAATTTTTGAATAGGCACCATTTACCTCACTGATGGATGATCTTCTGTATGCTTTTCCTTCTGATATGAACAACATTTTTCTATTATAGTCATCCAGGTTCATAATAGCAACCCCCCCCCCCCATGGTGCATGGTCTGCCTTACTAGAAAAGAGAGAATTATACTGGCAGCTGTTATTAAATGTGAACAACTGGCCAGGTTTAAATGAATCCCTCTCCATTAATTCCCTTTTAAAATTGAGAGATTTAAACAGATGATTATTTATTTATATATTTATTCATTGCTCTTTTAAAAATTATGAAGTGGATGATCTTTTTTATATATTTTCTATATTTTTTTTATATCTAGTAACATGTATTTATTTAACATTTTGTCATTGACATCACAGTTTGTATTGCCCTTTTACATTTTTGTTACTTAGAGGGAGTGGCTACTATCATGTGAAACACAAAAGGAGTCTTTAAAATGTGTTCTGTGTTTGATTTTAATTTGTCTTATGAAGTTCTTTTGTTGATGAGGAAAGTGCTTACCAGCTTTCTATTGTCTTACAATAAACTTTTTTGCTTTACTTTGTGGACTACCAGCATTTTCAACAGCATCAATATACCAGTGGTTTTATTGTGGAGTATTTGGTTTGCACACTTTTGCAGTTTGATCAGTAGTTTCACTCTGTCTTTTGGTGCTCTTCATGATTGCACCAGATTACCAGATTAGTGAGCATTTTTCTAAATAGCTTGGGAAAAAATAGGTATGTTACACCCTTATTCTGTCTATATCACATATAAGACTAGACGGACTTGAATTACTAGCTGTACAACAACAGCTGAAAGTGTTGCTATATTTTGAACAGCTGATTATCAGGCTCATTTGTCACCTTTTTGCTGTTCTCTGTTCCTGACACCACAAGTTAAAGCTTTTCAACTACTGAAGAAATATAAAAATGAAGATTTTTAGATGGCAAACGCTAATGGTTCTGATTTCCTTTATGTGCATTGCAGTTTTCATTTATTTAAGAAAATACAGCATCAGCAGTTTCCACAAATATAATGGTAAGTTCTGAAACATTTTCAGTCTTCAAATCAATAAAATGACATGGCAGATAATGTTAAGAGGCATATTTGCATTAGTTGCTTATCTTATGTAATTTCAGTTATTTCCTTCACCAGTGTGTATCATCCTTTTATTAGCAACTAAATATTTTAGAGTATTGCAGTGACATATAAGAATGTAAATATTGCATACTTATACTATGTGGATTCTATATATTATAGTGTATAAAATGGGTCTCAGTATAACTGCATACTGTGTTGTAAGCTCCGGTGCCACAGATGAAAAGGGCTCCAGGACCATCCAAATTACCCTATCAACAAGATAGATACAAACAAACAAACTAATAAACATTCAATCTACTGCTGCCTGCTGTACTGTAACAAAGAAAGGACTTGCTATATTTTAATATGCAGATTCAGTACACTGAAACTATAAGTGAATTGGAGAGTTTCATGGTTATTTTCTAAACATCCGATTCATGCAGTCAGAATTGTAGTATTTATCTGTAACAAAATCTTAATTGTGCAGCAAGACAGCAAGTTTTAATAAGAAACATTAATTGTAATTTTGCAATTTTTAAAATAAAGAAATATTATTTCTGTAGTGATTTGTAACTTAGTAGATGACCATGATTCTTACTGGTAATACCATGCAGGATTGTTACTGACAAGATATTGCCTTTTTAAGCTCTTTCTGGAAGGAGGTGATAATCTCTTTACATTTAATTTCTACCTTTTTTAAAGAAAACAGCCCAAGTCTAAATCCCTCACAACAAATATGGTGTGAATATTGCACTGCCGAGTATAAATTCCCTACAACAAATATGGTATGAATATTTCACTAAGTAGTATTGGTACCGGATGGTAATACATAAATATATTTTCAGGCTGCTATTTGTAGACAATGCTGGAGTTTTTCTTGCAGATGGAGGTCTGGACAAAGTATAAGATTTACTGCTTTCATAAGAAAATGAAGAAAAAAAATAAGTAGGAAGCATTAATAATTTTTTGTATGTATGAGGACATCTGAAAGTAGAATACAGTGTTTTGCTGCATTTACTGCTTCCTGCATTTTATTCACTGGATTTTATGTCAAATAATAACATCTAGTTCTTAATAAGTTATGTTTCTTCTACTTTCTTTTTGTGGTTGTACTCTACTGCTTTCATACCTGATGTTAGAGAAGATTTTTTAGTAAAGAAACTTATGTGTTTTCTCTTTTATTTTATTATACTACTATTTTTAAATGGCTAGTCATTTCTGGTGAATGTTTATATACCTTAAAATGGAGTTCAAAATAGTGCATATGCAATAAGTGTGTTATTATTACATAACATATACTGTGATTTACAAAGGTGTGCTTTTTATTTTTCTTTTATTACAGTATTAGAAATGACTGTTTGCACCCTTAAATATGATTTATTACAAACTGTGTGTGTGTTTTACATGTATGTTTGTGCATGTTATGTGTCTCTGTATATTTAATACATTTATAGTTTCTATTACTAGTTTTTTGTGTTTACTAAGCACATAGATTCCATTGAAGGAGCAGGAAATATCAGAAAATGTCAGTTGAAAAACTTTAAATGCAGTGATAGCACAATAATTTATACCAACATAATGTACAACTCCCTTCCTTGACTTGCTGGCATGGCTGCTCATTTGAGTTTGGCCGGCTAAGAACTTGGTTATATTTAACTGGACGGTATAAAGAATTTATACCTTTATCTGCACTTTTTTAAAAATACAGTATTTAATTTGATTTAAACTGTGTTGAAGGAATATTTAACTTCAGAGTGGCAGTTATTCTGCTCTTCAGTAATCTAAACATTGAAGCTAGTGTTGCTGAATTTTGTTATTTGCTAGTAATTACAGGTGTGGGGTAGCCACATTCTTTGATTTCCTGTCCTTGCCTATTTAAATGGTGCATTGTGAAATATTTTCTGCTTAAAAACCTCAGCTTTGGCTGGCTAAGAACTTGGTTATATTCAACTGGACGTATAAGAGAATTTAAGTACCTTTATCTGCACTTTTTTTTAAAAAAATACAGTATTTAATTTGATTTAAACTGTGTTGAAGGAATATTTAACTGAAGTGGCAGTTATTTTGCTCTTCAGTAACTTGAACTGAAGCTAGTGTTGCTGAATTTTGTTATTTGCTAGTAATTACAGGTGTGGGGTAGCCATATTCTTTGATTTCCTGTCCTTGCCTATTTAAATGGTGCATTGTGAAATATTTTCTGCTTAAAAACCTCAGCTTTGGCCGGCTAAGAACTTGTCTATATTCAACTGGACGTATAAGAGAATTTAAGTACCTTTATCTGAACTCTTTAAAAAAATACAGTATTTAATTTGATTTAAAGCACAACTGTGTTGAAGGAATATTTAACTGAAGTGGCAGTTATTCTGCTCTTCAGTAACTTGAACTGAAGCTAGTGTTGCTGAATTTTGTTATTTGCTAGTAATTACAGGTGTGGGGTAGCCACATTCTTTGATTTCCTGTCCTTGCCTATTTAAATGGTGCATTGTGAAATATTTTCTGCTTAAAACCTCAGCTTTGGCCTGGCTAAGAACTTGGTTATATTCAACTGGACGTATAAGAGAATTTAAGTACCTTTATCTGCACTTTTTAAAAAATACCAACTGAAAGTATTTAATTTGATTTAAACTGTGTTGAAGGATGGCCTTATTTAACTGAAGTGGCAGTTATTCTGCTCTTCAGTTATTCCCACCCACCCTGTTTTTGTTTTGGTGTTAATCTTAGTGGCCTTGAAACTGCTCCGCCTTCAGCCTGCCTCTGGCCCCATCTCATTTGCTCACTCAACTGAGTGCAGTGAGATCATATTCTGATTTCAGGCACTCCTACTGTGTAACTACTACAAAGAGAGGAAAGCATCTGGGAAACAGACAAAAAATTAAGCTTATTTCCTGCCTTTCCTGTTAAGTGGTATAGACTATTTGTGGGCTTCTGAGCCCCAAGCCCTCTGTGTTTGAGGTAAGTTTTCTATTGTTTTTTTTTCTTATAACTTCCCAGGCCAGTTTTCTAGTTTCAGCACTCAAATCTGTTTCTTTGGTCTCAGCACTTGTTCAGATTAAAAAAAAAATTTCATCTGCTTTTACTGTACTTGTGTCGAACACCTACCTACTTCATTTTACTTTTGCATCATCTTAAAAATACTCAATTGTATTTATTACTGCTTGGTGTAACTCATTCTAAGTTTTGGTTTAAACACTTGGGCTCGGACCAGTTGTTTTGGTAATTGAGAGGGTTTTGTGGTCTGCACTGTTGTGGCAGAACAGGTAGCTTATATCCTTCTAGTGTTGGGAACTGCTGATTGAGGGCTCAGTGTCTGTTATTCTAAAAGTGTATTAATTTGGTTTAAGCACTTGGGCTTTCAGGCCAGTTATTTTACATCCCGTCTAAGAGGGTTCGTGGTCTGCACTCTTGCACCCGCGTGGGAGGAGAGGCTGGACTCTGCCCTTCTGAGCTGGGAATTTCTGGTTAAAGGCTTATAGTGCATGCATATCTGAACTGCTTCTTACTGAAGTTGGTGCGCCTTGTTTGCTGTGGCATAGACTGGATTCGGACGGCCTGCCTGCTGGATCTAGCTTTGTTTGTGTAACTTGAGCACTAATCCAGACATTCTCTAAAGTATTCAATTGTATTTATTACTGCTTGGTTGTAACTTGATTAAAGTGTAGCTATCATTCTAAGTCTTTTGGATTAAGCACTTGGGCTTCAGACCAGTTGTTTTACATTAGGAAGGTTTGTGGAAAGCACTGTGGCAGGACAGGTAGCTTTCATCCTTCTAAGTTGGGAACTGCTGATTGAGAGCCCAGTGTCCAAGTGTATTAGTTCTGGTTTAGGCACTTGGGCTTCAGGCCGTTATTTTACATTAAGAAGGTTCGTGGTCTGCACTCTTGTGGGAGAAGAGGCTGACTCTGCCTCTTCTGAGCTGGGAATTTCTGGTTAAAGGTTTATAGTGCCTGAATATTTGAACTGTATCTACTGAAATTGGTACACCTTGTTTGTTCTAGCATAGACTAGATCCAGGCCTGCAATCTAGCTTTGTTTATATGCTTGTTGTTTGTTTGCTTGTTATTTCCCTGAAGCTAATTCCACCAACACGCCGCTTCTCAGTGCTTCTGTGGATCACTAGTGATATCTGCATTGCTTACTGTACTTATTTCTTGTTTCGCTTGAAAGAAAGTTACTGTTTTGTCATTTTTGCATTTAGTTACTTGTAACACATTGCACTCAAGTTACTCTGGCACTTGCTCACTAAAGCAATTATATGTCAGCACTAAAATTAAAAGCACACTACACCCTCACTCCCCACTGGCCTTGTTTTCAGTGTATTAAGGAATTCCCCAATATTATTCTAGCATGTCCAAAGGTCAGTTGTCAATCTCTCTCCTCTCTCCGGTCCAGCTGGTGAATCTGGGAATCTTGAGAATGTTATAACTGCCTCATGTACACAGACAAACCCCTCTCCTCCCACATAACACACAAATACTTGAGGTATGCAGCTATTTAGCCAAACTGGAGGCTGAGCTCTCAACTCAGGACTGGCAAGACCAGACAGGAGGAGGTTGGCAACTACACACACTACAAAACCAGCCTCACATAATGCTACCACCACACACCACTGAATCAACACACATAAACACACAAAAGACATACTCGAGGCTCTGAGTAAAATTTACCTAAAACAGCAGAGGCCTCCAAAGCAGACACCCAAACAACTGCTACCCTCAAGACACCCCACAAGCAACACATAAACCACAAAAAGCGTGTGCAAAAGCAGTCACAGCCCTTAAGGCCAAATACAACATCAAACATACTTGTCATAGGTGACTCCATAGTCAGACACACTGACGTCCCACCACCAGGCTGAACAAGGAGAGGGTCACAGTAAGCTGCCTATCGGGCACTAGAATCCGCCACACAACACAAGCACTTTCTTGGGTCACTCCATGGCAGCACAAATATGATGCAGATCATTGTCCATATGTGTGTGCTGGTGTGAGCGACCTGAGATGTACCTCCCTGGACTACATGAAAAGAGACATAGAGGAGCTCTCTGCATTATGTAGCCCAGGCAGGTATGACCTCGACCCTGACCTGGGCAGTATCCTTCCTTCACCAAGCAATGATGCCACAATATAGAGACAAGATGATCAGCTTTAACAATTGGTGTTAATGTCTGGTGTCATTCAAAGTGGGTATCCAGTGTCTGAAATTGCCTGGGATGACATGCTTGACAAGCCACGCTGCTTCGCGAGGGATCCTGCTTGCACCTGTCACCCTGGATTCCGGATATTGGCTAAGGCCACTTCCCACCCCATAGTGCCTTTTTAGGCAAGGCTCAAATTCTAAACCTACCACCCTAGAAAACAAAATGGGAAGAAACTGAGGGTACGCTGCTCAATGCCAGAAGTTCTAAATCTCAAAATGCATGCACCAAGGCCCTTTCTCAGTATGGAGAACATCGATGTCTGTGCTGTAACTGAAACCTGGTTCTAAGGCTCCTGATAGCACCCCGGCACTATTATTAGGTTTTACCTCATATCATGCGCTCTGGCCCCAAAACCCAGACCACACCAATAAAAGGAGGGGTGCTAGTTTAGGATACATAACAGTCAAATAATTCAAAACGTCCATATCAATAAAACCATCAATAAATAGGTCCTGTAATTCATTTTTAATTTTTGAATAGGCACCATTTACCTCACTGATGGATGATCTTCTGTATGCTTTTCCTTCCGATATGAACAACATTTTTCTATTATAGTCATCCAGGTTCATAATAGCAACCCCCCCCCCCATGGTGCATGGTCTGCCTTACTAGAAAAGAGAGAATTATACTGGCAGTTGTTATTAAATGTGAACTGGCCAGGTTTAAATGAATCCCTCTCCATTAATTCCCTTTTAAAATTGAGAGATTTAAACAGATGATTATTTATTTATATATTTATTCATTGCTCTTTTAAAAAATTGTGAAGTGGATGATCTTTTTTATATATTTTCTATATTTTTTTATATCTAGCAACATGTATTTATTTAACATTTTGTCATTGACATCACAGTTTGTATTGCCCTTTTAAATTTTTGTTACTTAGAGTGAGTGGCTACTATCATGTGAAGCACAAAAGGAGTCTTTAAAATGTGTTCTGTGTTTGATTTTAATTTGTCTTATGAAGTTCTTTTGTTGATGAGGAAAGCGCTTACCAGCTTTCTATTGTCTTACAATAAACTTTTTTACTTTACTTTGTGGACTACCAGCATTTTCAACAGCATCAATATACCAGTGTTTTTATTGTGGAGTATTTGGTTCGCACACTTCTGCAGTTTGTAAACAATTACGCTTCTGGAGAACTTTTGCAGTTTGATCAGTAGTTTCATTCTGTCTTTTGGTGCTCTTCATGATTGCACCAGATTATCAGATTAGTGAGCATTTTTCTAAATAGCTCGGGGAAAAAATGGGTATGTTACACCCTTATTCTGTCTATATCATATATAAGACTAGACAGACTTGAATTACTAGCTGTACAACAACAGCTGAAAGTGTTGCTATGTTTTGAACAGCTGATTATCAGGCTCATTTGTCACCTTTTTGCTGTTCTCTGTTCCTGACACCACAAGTTAAAGGTTTCCAACTACTGAAGAAATATAAAAATGAAGATTTTTAGATGGCAAACGCTAATGGTTCTGATTTCCTTTATGTGCATAGCATTTTTCATTTATTTAAGAAAATACAACATCAGCAGTTTCCACAAATATAATGGTAAGTTCTGAAAACATTTTCAGTCTTCAAATCAATAAAATGACATGGCAGGTAATGTTAAGAGGCATATTTGCATTAGTTGCTTATCTTATATAATTTCAGTTATTTCCTTCACCAGTGTGTATCATCCTTTTATTAGCAACTAAATATTTTAGAGTATTGCAGTGACATATAAGAATGTAAATATTGCATACTTATACTATGTGGATTCTATATATTATAGTGTATAAAATGGGTCTCAGTATAACTGCATACTGTGTTGTAAGCTCCGGTGCCACAGATGAAAAGGGCTCCAGGACCATCCAAATTACCCTATCAACAAGATAGATACAAACAAACAAACTAATAAACATTCAATCTACTGCTGCCTGCTGTACTGTAACAAAGAAAGGACTTGCTATATTTTAATATGCAGATTCAGTGCACTGAAACTAGAAGTGATTTGAAGAGTTTCATGGTTATTTTCGAAACATCCGATTCATGCAGTCAGAATTGTAGTATTTATCTGTAACAAAATCTTAATTGTGCAGCAAGACAGCAAATTTTAATAAGAAACAATTGTAATTTCACAATTTTTAAAATAAAGAAATATTATTTCTGTAGTGATTTGTAACTTAGTAGATGACCATGATCCTTACTGGTAATACCATGCAGGATTGTTACTGACAAGATATTGCCTTTTTAAGCTCTTTCTGGAAGGAGGTGATAATCTCTTTACATTTAATTTCTACCTTTTTTAAAGAAAAACAGCCCAAGTATAAATCCCTCACAACAAATATGGTGTGAATATTGCACTGCCAAGTTTAAATTCCCTACAAAAAATATGGTATGAATATTTCACTAAGTAGTATTGGTACCGGATGGTAATACATAAATATATTTTCAGGCTGCTATTTGTAGACAATGCTGGAGTTTTTCTTGCAGATGGAGGTCTGGACAAAGTATAAGATTTACTGCTTTCATAAGAAAATGAAAAAAAAAAAAATAAGTAGGAAGCATTAGTAATTTTTTGTATGTATGAGGACATCTGAAAGTAGAATACAGTGTTTTGCTGCATTTACTGCTTCCTGCATTTTATTCACTGGATTTTATGTCAAATAATAACATCTAGTTCTTAATAAGTTATGTTTCTTCTACTTTCTTTTTGTGGTTGTACTCTACTGCTTTCATACCTGATGTTAGAGAAGATTTTTTAGTAAAGAAACTTATGTGTTTTCTCTTTTATTTTATTATACTACTATTTTTAAATGGCTAGTCATTTCTGGTGAATGTTTATATACCTTAAAATGGAGTTCAAAATAGTGCATATGCAATAAGTGTGTGTCCAATATTACATAACATATACTGTGATTTACAAAGGTGTGCTTTATTTTTATTACAGCATGTATTAGAAATGACTGTTTGCACCCTTAAATATGATTTATTACAAACTGTGTGTGTGTTTTTACATGTATGTTTGTGCATGTGTTATGTGTGTCTCTGTATATTTAATACATTTATAGCTTCTATTACTAGTTTTTTGTGTTTACTAAGCACATGGATTCCATAGAAGGAGCAGGAAATATCAGAAAATGTCACATCTTAGCTTTAAATGCAGTGATAGCACAATAATTTATACCAACATAATGCACAACTCCCTTCCTTGACTTGCTGGCATGGCTGCTCATTTGAGTTTGGCCGGCTAAGAACTTGGTTATATTCAACTGGACGTATAAGAGAATTTAAGTACCTTTATCTGCACTTTTTTAAAAAAAAATACAGTATTTAATTTGATTTAAACTGTGTTGAAGGAATATTTAACTGAAGTGGCAGTTATTCTGCTCTTCAGTAACTTGAACTGAAGCTAGTGTTGCTGAATTTTGTTATTTGCTAGTAATTACAGGTGTGGGGGTAGCCACATTCTTTGATTTCCTGTCCTTGCCTATTTAAATGGTGCATTGTGAAATATTTTCTGCTTAAAAACCTCAGCTTTGGCTGGCTAAGAACTTGGTTATATTCAACTGGATGTATAAGAGAATTTAAGTACCTTTATCTGCACTTTTTAAAAAAAATACAGTATTTAATTTGATTTAAACTGTGTTGAAGGAATATTTAACTGAAGTGGCAGTTATTCTGCTCTTCAGTAACTTGAACTGAAGCTAGTGTTGCTGAATTTTGTTATTTGCTAGTAATTACAGGTGTGGGGGTAGCCACATTCTTTGATTTCCTGTCCTTGCCTATTTAAATGGTGCATTGTGAAATATTTTCTGCTTAAAAACCTCAGCTTTGGCCGGCTAAGAACTTGGTTATATTCAACTGGACGTATAAGAGAATTTAAGTACCTTCATCTGAACTTTTTTTAAAAAAAATACAGTATTTAATTTGATTTAAACTGTGTTGAAGGAATATTTAACTGAAGTGGCAGTTATTTTGCTCTTCAGTAACTTGAACTGAAGCTAGTGTTGCCGAATTTTGTTTATTTGCTAGTAATTACAGGTGTGGGGTAGCCATATTCTTTGATTTCCTGTCCTTGCCTATTTAAATGGTGCATTGTGAAATATTTTCTGCTTAAAAACCTCAGCTTTGGCCGGCT
The DNA here is from genome assembly GCF_019279795.1 of Protopterus annectens. Classification (NCBI taxonomy): domain Eukaryota; kingdom Metazoa; phylum Chordata; order Ceratodontiformes; family Protopteridae; genus Protopterus; species Protopterus annectens. Next base: position 599,672,996 of record NC_056731.1, on the reverse strand, counting down.
AAGAACTTGGTTATATTCAACTGGACGTATAAGAGAATTTAAGTACCTTTATCTGCACTTTTTAAAAAAAAAATACAGTATTTAATTTGATTTAAACTGTGTTGAAGGAATATTTAACTGAAGTGGCAGTTATTCTGCTCTTCAGTTATTCCCACCCACCCTGTTTTTGTTTTGGTGTTAATCTTAGTGGCCTTGAAACTGCCCGCCCCTCAGCCTGCCTCTGGCCCCATCTCATTTGCTCACTCAACTGAGTGCAGTGAGATCATATTCTGATTTCAGGCACTCCTACTGTGTACAAAGAGAGCATCTGGGAAACAGACAAAAAAAATTAAGCTTATTTCCTGCCTTTCCTGTTAAGTGGTATAGACTATTTGTGGGCTTCTGAGCCCCCAAGCACTTCTGTGTTTGAGGTAAGCCTTCTAGCTTGTTTTTTTTTTCTTATAACTGGCCAGTTTTCTAGTTTCAGCACTCAAATCTGTTTCTTTGGTCTCAGCACTTGTTCAGATTAAAAAAAAAAAAATTCATCTGCTTTTACTGTACTTGTGTTTCTACCTACTTCATTTTACTTTTGCATCATATTAAAAATACTCAATTGTATTTATTACTGCTTGGTGTAACTCATTCTAAGCCTTTTGGTTTAAACACTTGGGCTTCGGACCAGTTGTTTTGCACTGAGAGGGTTTGTGGTCTGCACTGTTGTGGCAGAACAGGTAGCTTACATCCTTTTATGTTGGGAACTGCTGATTGAGGGCTCAGTGTCTGTTATTCTAAAAGTGTATTAATTCTGTTTTAAGCACTTGGGCTTTCAGGCCAGTTATTTTACATTAAGAGGGTTCGTGGTCTGCACTCTTGTGGGAGGAGAGGCTGGACTCTGCCCTTCTGAGCTGGGAATTTCTGGTTAAAGGCTTATAGTGCATGCATATCTGAACTGCTTCTTACTGAAGTTGGTGCGCCTTGTTTGCTGTGGCATAGACTGGATTCGGGCCTGCTGGATCTAGCTTTGTTTGTGTAACTTGAGCACTAATCCAGACATTCTCTAAAGTATTCAATTGTATTTATTACTGCTTGGTTGTAACTTGATTAAAGTGTAGCTATCATTCTAAGTCTTTTGGATTAAGCACTTGGGCTTCAGACCAGTTGTTTTACATTAGGAAGGTTTGTGGCAAGCACTGTGGTGGCAGGACAGGTAGCTTTCATCCTTCTAAGTTGGGAACTGCTGATTGAGAGCCCAGTGTCCAAGTGTATTAGTTCTGGTTTAGGCACTTGGGCTTCAGGCCAGTTATTTTACATTAAGAAGGTTCGTGGTCTGCACTCTTGTGGGAGAAGAGGCTGGACTCTGCCCTTCTGAGCTGGGAATTTCTGGTTAAAGGTTTATAGTGCCTGAATGTTTGAACTGTATCTTACTGAAATTGGTACACCTTGTTTGCTCTAGCATAGACTAGATCCAGGCCTGCTGAATCTAGCTTTGTTTATATGCTTGTTGTTTGTTTGCTTGTTATTTCCCTGGAAGCTAATTCCACCTAATACGCGGCTTCTCAGTGCTTCTGTGGATCACTAGTGATATCTGCATTGCTTACTGTACTTATTTCCTTGTTTCGCTTGAAAGAAAGTTACTGTTTGTCATTTTTGCATTGAGTTACTTGTAACACATTGCACTCAAGTTACCTGGCACTTGCTCACTAAAGCAATTATATAAGTCAGCACTAAAAATTAAAAGCACTACACCCTCACTCCCCACTGGCCCTTGTTTTCAATTATTAAGGAATTCCCAATATTATTCTAGCATGTCCAAAGGTCAGTTGTCAATCTCCTCTCCGGTCCAGCTGGTGAATCTGGGAATCTTGAGGCAATGTTATAACTGCCTCATGTACACAGACAACCCTCTCCTCCTCCCACATAACACAAATACTTGCGAGAGATGCAGCTATTTAGCCAAACTGGAGGCTGAGCTCTCTCAACTCAGGACTGGCAAGACCAGACAGGAGGAGAAGGCAACTACACACACCACAAAACCAGCCTCACATAATGCTACCACACCACTGAATCAAACACATAAACACACAAAGACATACTCGGAGGCTCTGAGTAAAAATTTACCTAAACAGCAGAGGCCTCCAAAGCAGACACCCAAACAACTGCTACCTCAAGACACCCCACAAGCAACACATAAACCACAAAAGCGGTGTGCAAAGCAGTCACAGCCCTTAAGGCCAAATACAACATCAAACATACTTGTCATAGGTGACTCCATAGTGAGACACACTGACGTCCCACTCACCAGGCTGAACAAGGAGAGGGTCACAGTAAGCTGCCTATCGGGCGCTAGAATCCGCCACATAACACAAGCACTCGGGTCACTCCATGGCAAGTACAAATATGACACAGTCATTGTCCATGCTGGTGTGAACGACCTGAGATGTACCTCCCTGGACTACATGAAAAGAGACATAGAGGAGCTCTCTGATTATGTAGCCCAGGCAGGTATGACCCTGACCCTGAGCAGTATCCTTCCTTCACCAAGAATGATGCCACAATATAGAGACAAGATGATCAGCTTTAACAATTGGCTTAATGTCTGGTGTCATTCAAAGGGTATCCAGTGTCTGTCTGCCTGGGATGACATGCTTGACAAGCCACGCTGCTTCGCGAGGGACGGCTTGCACCTGTCACCCCTGGGATTCCGGATATTGGCTAAGGCCCTTCCCACCCCCATAGTGCCTTTTTTAGGCAAGGCTCAAATTCTAAACCTACCACCCTAGAAAACAAAAATGGGAAGAAACTGAGGGTAATGCTGCTCAATGCCAGAAGTCTAAATCTCAAAATGCACGCACTCAAGGCCCTTCTCAGTATGGAGAACATCGATGTCTGTGCTGTAACTGAAACCTGGTTCAAGGCTCCTGAGAGCACCCCGGCACTATTAGGTTTTACCTCATATCATGCGTTCTGGCCCCAAAACCCAGACCACACCACAAAAGGAGGGGGTGTATCCATATTCATAAAGGATACCCACACCTCCAGGTTGGTGGCAACGCACGAAGCTTTGGAAACCATCCAGGTGCAACTAACCATAGGCAAAACTGCTCTACAAATTGTAGCATGCTACAGGCCACCATCTCAAACTCAGGAACCCCACACAGCCTTCCTGAAGACACTGGAGGGTATAAATGTATCTCCAAACACCATCATATTGGGTGACTTCAACTACCCGAATATAGACTGGGAACATTACTCAAGCCCTAACTTTCTAGCTCAACGGTTCCTGGAGTTCATAAATTCAAATGCCATGGAACAGCTAGTCACTGTTCCCATGAGAGGAGAAAATATACTAGATCTCATTATCACAAACATGGGGACAAAATGCTCCACACCGAAGTATATCCCTCATTGGTGAGATCTGATCATAAACTAATCTCACTGGAAATCCACATCCCGCCCCCACCCCAAACAAAAAAGACCACAGTGAAGAACTTCTCTAAAGCAAACTTCACACTACTCAAGACTGGTGTGGTATCCTTCAAGGCCCCTGAGCCAGTGGAAACCACAACCCAAGCTGCGGAAGCCCTTACAAATGCCTTCTATGAACACCTCCAGGACTGCATGGATCAGGCAATCCCAAATAAAACCAAGACTCTTTCCACAAAGGGCAAACATCCAGTCTGGTGGACCCCAGCCATTAACAAACTTTACAATAAGAGGAGAAAGCTATTACATGATAGAACAAAATCCATAAAAGGGAAGTCACCCCTGATCATTATTAGTAAAAAAATACGAGCACTCATAAAATCAACTAAGGCCAATTTTGAGAGAAAAATTGCCATGGATTCAAAGGACAATCATAAGGCCTTTTTCAGCTATGTTAGGAACCTGGGTGGAAACTCCCAGATATGCTCAGAATTAGTCCAGAATGATACAAAAATCACTGAACCCACAGACATTGTCAACATACTGGCAGACAGGTTCAGTACAAACTTCACCCCCCTCTTCCCCCCTAAAGGAGAGATAACTATCCCAGCAGAGTGTAGCCTCCCAGACATCTCAAATGCGCAGGTGAAAGCTGCTCTCTCTAAAGCTAAAAACACAGCATCAATGGGACCGGATGGTGTCCCCGGCTGTGTGCTACACAAGCTAAATGAGGAATTAAACCCGCACATAAGGCAGCTGTTTAATCTCAGCCTTACCACAGGATACGTGCCCAAGGAGTGGCATACGGCAACTGTGGTCCCACTCCACAAAGGCGGTGCCTCTATGGACCCTGGTAATTACCGCCCCATAAGCTTAACAAGTCTAGTCTGCAAAGCTATGGAGAGGATCATAATGGAGCTCATAAACAAAGATATAGCGGACTTGCAGACATTGGACCCGACCCAGTTTGGCTTCATCAAGGGAAGATCATGCCTTTTGAACTTGGTCGACTTCTTCGAAACAGTCACCAAGGCCATTGATGAGGGAAAGGCAGTCCATACAGCCTACCTTGACCTTGCAAAGGCTTTCGACACAATACCCCACTCTGGTATTGTAGAAAAACTTACCAGCTTAAATGTAAACCCATATGTCACAAGATGGGTTGCAAACTTGCTTAAGGACAGAACCTACAGGGTTAGAGTTGCTGGCGCTATGTCAGACTCCAAGCTGGTCACAAGTGGTGTCCCACAGGGCTCGGTCCTTGGCCCCCTATTGTTCGGCATCTACTTCTCAGAAGTACAGGCCAACATGGGAGGACTTTGGCTGACAAAGTTTGCAGACGACTGCAAACTGGGCGCCATAGTGGAAAGTGCATCGGACACGGATATCCTTCAGAAGGGACTCACGGAAACAGATAGCTGGTGCCAGAGCCATGGCCTGAAGTTAAACGCCAAAAAATGTATAGTCATACCCTTTGGGAAAAACAAGGTAACCCCAACACAGAAGAGGTTATCAGGGACCTGGGGACCCAGGTTGACAGTGGCCTTTCTTTTGACACTCACGTTGCTAAAGTGGTTAGAAAGACCTTCTACATTGCCCACCTGATCATGAAGGGATTCACATCCAGATCTAGTGAGGTCATTGTTCCCCTGTACTCTTCACTTATCAGACCAATGATAGAGTACAATGCCCCATTCAGGATGTATCTCACCCGACATCTGCAGCAATTGGAGAGACCCCAAAAGTTCCTCACCAAAAGGATAAAGGGACTCCAAAATCTGTCATATGCTGCCAGATTGAAGAAACTCCAGCTCTATTCAGTCGCATACCATCTGCTCAGAGGTGACATGTGCCTGACATACAAGGCCATGTCCAACCCGGAATTAATGGACATGCTCCACCTCAAATAATCCAAATCCACCAAAACCACTAGAGCAAGCGACTTAAACCTTAGCACGGACATAAATAGGACGTGCTGGAGGGATAGATTTATCACTCAGAGACTCCCTATGCTGTGGAATAAAATCCCAGTCCATGTGAGGCAGAGCACCTCACTGGTTCTGTTCAAGAGAAATCTTGACCTGTGGATGGGAGATCGTAGGTTTACCCCGGGAATCATCTCTGTGTCACTGCTGGACAGAGGCACAACAAACTAATGGGCACAGTATTTTTTCATATAAGGGGTGGCGTAAGCCACAAAAATTTGGGCTAGGCTTATAAATGCCTTAGGGCAGATAGCCTAGTATAAACCTATGAACCTATGAACCTATGACAGCACTGCAACTATAAAACGTTTTATCAGTAAGAGTCAAATAGTCAAATATAGAAATAGTACATATAGCATTTCTTCATTTGATTATTACCTAAACCACTTATTAGTTTTAAAATGCAATAGATTGAGTTCATGGAATTCAATCCTCATGCCAGTTAACTGCATCACGTCACATCAAGTTCTTCTTGGATATGAACTTAAAGAACAACAATGGGATTCTATTATTAAATGCTCAACTTCTCTGTCTTTTTTCTCCCTATTTACTGTCCCTGCTATGAATAAACAACAATACAGCATTTAAAATATTTTAAATTGACTGTTTCTCTCCACTAGAATAGTACTGTGATAGTTTCACTTTCCAAAAACTTTTGTCCTACCATGGAAAAGTCTCCAATTCACTGATGTCATCAAGCCAACTGAATACAGGTAGTTTTCTGGACATTTCCCTCCACAGACTGACATCACCACTGCCATCCTATAACCCCACCCATGCTGTGATGTCATAGCTCCCTGGTCATTCCCCTACCCATACAGAAAGTAAAGGCTAGAACAAGGAAACAGTACGAGTCAAGTCTCCTGCTGTAAGTTGTCAATCACAACAGGTAACAGCTCAAATTACCCTTAACACTTTCACAGCTTGGGAAGTTGGCTTAAGTATTGGTGTCATTCAAAGGGGATCCAATGCTTGTCAGCCTGGGATGACATGCTCGACAAGCCACGATGCTTCGCTAGGGACGGCTTGCACCTGTCACCCCTGGGCTTTCGGATATTGGCAAAGGCTCTTGCTACCCCCATAGTGCCTTTTTTAGGCAAGGCTCAAAAGACAAACCCACCTCCATAGGTATCACAAGGGATAAGAAACTAAGAGTAATGCTACTCAATGCCAGAAGTCTACACCTCAAGATGCACGCACTCGAAACTCTCCTTAACATGGAGAACATCGATATCTGTGCAGTAACAGAAACCTGGTTCAAGGCTCTCGAGAGCACCCCAGCACTACCAGGTTATACCTCATACCATGCTTTTCGGCCCCAAAACTTGGACCGAACCACAAAAGGAGGGGGAGTATCAATATTCGTCAAAGATACCCACACCTCCAGGTTGGTGGCACAGCACGAAGCATCAGAGACTATCCATGTGCAACTAACAGTGGGTAAAACTGCCTTCCAGTTTATAGCATGCTACAGACCACCTTCCCAAACCCAGGAACCCCACTCGGCCTTCCTGAGAACACTGGAAAATATGAAGGTCTCTCCAAACACCATTATATTGGGTGACTTCAACTACCCAACCATAGACTGGGAGCATTACTCTAGCTCCAACACCCTAGCCCAGAGGTTCCTAGAATTTATAAACTCAAATGCTATGGAACAACTTGTTACCACTCCCACAAGAGGGGAAAACATACTGGACCTGATCATCACCAACATGGGGACTCTATGCTCCAGACCAGAAGTGTATCCCTCACTGGTAAGATCAGACCATAAATTAATCTCACTGGATATTCACATCCCGACCCCACCCCATGCCCAGAAATCCACAGTGAAAAACTTCTGTAAAGCATATTTCACACTCCTCAAAACCAAGGTGGAATCCTTCAAAGCCCCCGGGCCTGTAGATAATACGGCCCAGACCGCAAAATCCTTTATAAACACATTCTATTAACACCTTCAGGAATGCATGGATCATGCAAAACCAAATAAAACCAAGACCCAATCCTCCAAAGGCAGATGTCCTGTCTGGTGGACCCCAGCCATAAACAAACTATACAATAGAAGGAGGAAGCTACTACATGACAGAGCAAAATCCCAAAAAGGGAAGGCATCTCTGATCAGTATTAGCAAAAAAGTATGGGCACTCATAAAATTGTCTAAGGCCAGCTTCGAGAGAAAAATTGCACAGGACACTAAGGATAATCACAAGGCTTTCTTTAGTTATGTTAGGAACCTGAGTGGGAATTCCCAGATATGCTCAGAATTAGTCCAAAATGACAAAAAATACACCGAACCCACAGACATTGCCAACATCCTAGCTGACAGGTTCAGCGCAAACTTCTTCCCCTCCCCACCAAAAGGGTTAATATCTATCCCAGCAGAGTGCTGCCCCCCTGACATCTCAGATGCTCAGGTAAGAGCTGCCCTCTCCAAAGCAAGAAACACAGGCATCAATGGGACCAGACGGTGTCCCGGGCTGCGTCCTACATGAACTCCAAGAAGAGCTAAACCCAAACCTAAAACTACTGTTCAGTCTCAGCCTTACTACAGGATATGTACCCAAAGAGTGGCGTACAGCAACAGTGGTCCCTCTCCACAAAGGTGGTGCCTCAACGGATCCTGGAAACTATAGCCCCATACGTCTCACTAGCTTGGTCTGCAAAGCTATGGAAAGGATCATCATGGACCTTATAAATAAAGATATTGGGGACTTGTAGACACTGGATCCTACCCAGTTCAGCTTTGTTAAGGGCAGATCCTGCCTCTTGAACCTGGTCGATTTCTTTGAAACAGTCACCAGGGCCATTGACAAGGGGAAGGTGGTCCACACAGCCTACCTGGACCTCGCAAAAGCCTTTGATACAATACCCCACTCGGGCATTATAGATAAGCTCACCAGCTTAAATATAAACCCCTGTGTCACTAGATGGGTTGCAAACTGGCTCAAGGAGAGAACCCACATAGGTAGAATAGCTGGAGCCATGTCAGACTCCAAACCAGTTACAAGTGGTGTCCCACAAGGCTCAGTCCTGGGACCTCTCTTGTTCGGTATATATTTCTCGGAGGTACAGGCCAACATGGAAGGACTGTGGCTGACCTAGTTCGCAGATGACTGCAAACTGGGTGCCATAATAGACTCTCCAGCCGACACAAGCATCCTCCAAAAGGGCCTCATACAAACAGACAACTGGTGCCAGAGCCATAGCCTCAAGCTAAACGTCAAAAAGTGTATAGTCATCCCCTTTGGCAAAAACAAAGTGTCCACAAATTACCACATAGGTGATAATCCATTAAGTACAGAAGAAGTAATGAGGGACCTGGGGACCCATGTTGATAGCAATCTCTCATTTGACAACCACGTGGCCAAAGTGGTTAGAAAAACATTTTGTATAGCCCACCTAATCATGAAGGGATTCACATCTAGATCAGGGGAGGTCATCGTGCCTCTTTACTCATCCCTCATCAGGCCCATAATTGAGTACAATGCCCCTTTTGGGATGTACCTTACCAGACACCTGCAGCAACTGGAAAGACCCCAAAAGTACTTCACCAAGAGGATCAAGGGGCTCAAACAGATGCCGTATGCTGCCCGGTTAAAGAAACTCCAGCTCTACTCAGTGGCATACCGCCTGCTCAGAGGCGATCTGTGCCTGATGTATAAAGCCATGTCCAACCCGGAATTAATGGACATGCTGCACCTCAGAAAATCCAAATCCCATCGAGCTACACGTTCGAGGGACTTGAACCTCAGCACTGAAATAAATAGGACATGCTGGAGGGACAGATTCATAACCCAGAGGCTCCCTTCACTCTGGAATAAAATCCCAGTCCAGGTTAGGCAGAGTCCATCATTGGCTCTCTTCAAGAGGAATCTTGATGAGTGGATGGGAGATTGTAGGTTTACCCCGGGCATCACTTCTGTGTCACTGTTAGACATAGGCACAGTATACTAACCTTGAAAAAGGGCATAGCAAAATTAATTTAATATGGGTGACGAAAGCCATACACACTCTGGCTAGGCTTATAAATGCCCTAGGGCAGATAGCCTAGTATGAACCTATGAACCTATAAGGGGGATGGAAGATGAGTCTAAGTAGTACAATTCAGGCTTCACAAAAGACTTTAGTTTAGCCATTCTGAAAAAACTCAGCAGTAAAAAGCACTTTGAAAGTCTGTTCTGTGGCATTTGTACGGTTTGTGTTTTAAGAAGTCATTGAACGGCATGAAATGTTACTAAAAACTAACTGACTAAAAGACACCAGTGTGTGCATGTAAAATTAAAACAATGACAGGAGTTTTAGGAAGAAAGAGGGCCGTGTGATGTAATTTTTTACAGACAAGCACTGCATTGTGGGATACTTAGAGGCAATCTAAACAATTAGAAGTACTTCAAGATGCCAGATCCCATGTTGTCAGACTCAGAAATTACGTATAAAAATATTTAAAAACCTATGAATAGTCCCAGAGTGGTGTTAAAATGTATGAAACACCAAACCATGATGAAATAAACATGTTTATTTGAGTCTGTGGGTGTGGTTCTCCTTTAACCCACCAAGTTCATCTCCTTAATATTAGTTGAGTGATCACTGTTTGTACAGGAAACCAATGCCAGTGCCATTTGCAAGTAAACATCTGATGTAATTTCATTGTTTGAGGAATTTTCTCCTTTCTTCACATTTGTATGATAGAGGAGTTGGTGTATATATAAATTCAGAGGCTGTTGGTGAGCTTTATCTAGTTTTTCTATTTTTTTGTTTTGTTTTTTTGAGTGGAGTTATTAGTGTACCACTAAGGGATAGGAGGTTTGCATTTTAACACATCTAACACAACATACATTCACTCCCATTAATGACATTTAACACATCTAATACAACATACATACACTCCCATTAATGACATTTAACACAGCTAACACATCTAACACAACATACACACACTCCCATTAATGACATTTAACACAGCTAACACATCTAACACAACATACATACACTCTCATTAATGACATTTAACACATCTAACACAACATACATACACTCCCATTAATGACATTTAACACATCTAACACAACATACATACACTCCCATTAATGACATTTAACACATCTAACACAACATACATACACTCCCATTAATGACATTTAACACATCTAACACAACATACATACACTCCCATTAATGACATTTAACACATCTAACACATCTAACACAACATACATACACTCCCATTAATGACATTTAACACAGCTAACACATCTAACACAACATACATACACTCCATTAATGACATTTAACACATCTAACACAACATACATCCACTTCCATTAATGACATTTAACACATCTAATACAACATACATACACTCCCATTAATGACATTTAACACAGCTAACACAACATACATCCACTCCCATTAATGACATTTAACACATCTAACACAACATACATACACTCCCATTAATGACATTTAACACATCTAACACAACATACATCCACTCCCATTAATGACATTTAACACATCTAACACATCTAACACAACATACATACACTCCCATTAATGACATTTAACACAGCTAACACATCTAACACAACATACATGCACTCTCATTAATGACATTTAACACATCTAACACAACATACATATACTCCCATTAATGACATTTAACACATCTAACACAACATACATACACTCCCATTAATGACATTTAACACAGCTAACACATCTAACACAACATACATACACTCCCATTAATGACATTTAACACATCTAATACAACATACATACACTCCCATTAATGACATTTAACACAACATACATACACTCCCATTAATGACATTTAACACAGCTAACACATTTAACACAACATACATACACTCCCATTAATGACATTTAACACAGCTAACACAACATACATCCACTTCCATTAATGACATTTAACACATCTAACACAACATACATACATTCCCATTAATGACATTTAACACATCTAATACAACATACATACACTCCCATTAATGACATTTAACATGGCTAACACATCTAACACAACATACATACACTCCCATTAATGACATTTAACACAGCTAACACAACATACATCCACTCCCATGAATGACATTTAACACATCTAACACAACATACATACACTCCCATTAATGACATTTAACACATCTAACACAACATACATACACTCCCATTAATGACATTTAACACAGCTAACACATCTAACACAACATACATACACTCCCATTAATGACATTTAACACAGCTAACACATCTAACACAACATACATACACTCCCATTAATGACATTTAACACATCTAACACAACATACATCCACTCCCATTAATGACATTTAACACATCTAACACAACATACATACACTCCCATTAATGACATTTAACACATCTAACACAACATACATCCACTCCCATGAATGACATTTAACACATCTGACACATCTAACACAACATACATACACTCCCATTAATGACATTTAACACAGCTAACACATCTAACACAACATACATACACTCCCATTAATGACATTTAACACATCTAACACAACATACATACACTCCCATTAATGACATTTAACACATCTAACACAACATACATACACTCCCATTAATGACATTTAACACAGCTAACACATCTAATGTAACATACATACACTCCCATTAATGACATTTAACACATCTAACACAACATACATACACTCCCATTAATGACATTTAACACAGCTAACACAACATACATCCACTCCCATGAATGACATTTAACACATCTAACACAACATACATACACTCCTATTAATGACATTTAACACATCTAACACAACATACATACACTCCCATTAATGACATTTAACACATCTAACAACATACATTAACTCCCATTAATGACATTTAACACATCTAACATAACGTACATACCCTCCCATTAATGACATTTAACAAATCTAACACATCTAACACAACATACATACACTCCCATTAATGATATTTAACACAGATAACACATCTTACTCAACATACATCCATTTCCATTAATGACATTTAACACATCTACCACATCTAACACAACATACATACACTCCCATTAATGACATTTAACACAGCTAACACATCTAACACAACATTCATACACTCCCATTAATGACATTTAACACAGCAAACACAACATACATCCACTTCCATTAATGACATTTAACACATCTAATACAACATACATACACTCCCATTAATGACATTTAACACAGCTAACACAACATACATCCACTCCCATGAATGACATTTAACACATCTATCACAACATACATACACTCCTATTAATGACATTTAACACATCTAACACAACATACATCCACTCCCATTAATGACATTTAACACATCTAACATATCTAATACAACATACATACACTCCCATTAATGACATTTAACACAGCTAGCACATCGAACACAATATACATGCACTCTCATTAATGACATGTAACACATCTAATACAACATACATACCCTTCCATTAATGACATTTAACACAACATACATATACTCTCATTAATGACATTTAACTCAGCAAACACATTTAACACAACATACATACTCTCCCTCTAATGACATTTAACACAGCTAGCACAACATACATCCACTTCTATTAATGTCATTTCACACATCTAACACAACATACATACACTCCCATAAATGACATTTAACACATCTAATACAACATACATACACTCCCATTAATGACATTTAACATGGCTTACACATCTAACACAACATACATACACTCCCATTTATGACATTTAGGACAGCTAACACAACATACATCCACTCCCATGAATGACATTTAACACATCTAACACAACATACATACACTCCCATTAATGACATTTAACACATCTAATAGAACATAATACACTCCCATTAATGACATTTAACACAGCTAACACATCTAGCACAACATACATACACTCCCATTAATGACATTTAACACAGCTAACACATCTAACACAACATACATACACTCCCATTAATGACATTTAACACATCTAACACAACATACATACACTCTCATTAATGACATTTAACACATCTAACACAACATACATCCACTCCCATTAATGACATTTAACACATCTAACACATCTAACATAACGTACATACACTCCCATTAATGACATTTAACACATCTAACACAACATACATACACTCCCATGAATGACATTTAACACATCTGACACATCTAACACAACATACATCCACTCCCATTAATGACATTTAACATAGCTAACACATCTAACTCAACATAAACCCACTCCCATTAATGACATTTAACACATCTAACACAACATACATACACTCCCATTAATGACATTTAGCACATCTAACACAACATTCATACACTCCCATTAATGACATTTAACATAGCTACCCCATCTAACACAACATACATACACTCCCAATAATGACATTTAACACCACTAACACATCATACATCCACTCCCATGAATGACATTTTAACATCTAACACAACATACATACACTCCTATTAATGACATTTAACACATCTAACACAACATACATACACGACCATTAATGACATCCAACACATCTAACACAACATACACACACTCCCATTAATGACATTTAACACATCTAACACAACATACATACACTCTCATTAATGACATTTAACACATCTAACACAACATACATACACTCCCATTAATGGCATTTAATACATCTAACACAATATACATACACTCCTATTAATGATATTTAACACATCTAACACAACATACATCCACTCCCATTAATGACATTTAACATATCTAACATAATGTACATACACTCCCATTGACATTTAACACAGCTAACACATCTAACACAACATACATACACTCCCATTAATGGTATTTAACACAGCTAACACAACATACAACCACTCCCATTAATGATATTTAACACATCTAACACAACATACATACACTCCCATTAGTGACATTTAACACAGCTAACACAACATACATACACTCCCATTTATGGCATTTAACACATCTAACACAACATACAACCACTCCCATTAATGACATTTAACACATCTAACACAACATACATACACTCCCGTTAATGACATTCAACACAGCTAACACATCTAACACAACATGCCTATACTCCCATTAATAACATTTAACAAATTCCCCACTCTATGCACTGTACCCAACCCTACCAGGATCCACGCAAATGTAACACACTTTACTAAACTAGCCAATCCTACCAATCTTTCACACATAGACCACACACCAAAACAGACATCAAATATGTAACTTATTCCCTCTTATTCCCACTCTAATAATTCTGTCTAAACTACTAATAACCACATCCAAACACTCAAAGCAAGTAAACTCCCACATCGACAACAACCACTACCAGCGCTTTCACACTACTCCCTGCCACACAAGTCACCTAATTATACTTTCATCCAAAATCATCCAAACACTAAGAATAACACTACACACTAAACACATGTGCCAATCTTCCATCTCTCATGACACACCTAAAGCAACCTCCCAAGTGTGACTACAAATGACTCCTCAAATTCAAATAACCACATTTTTCAACATACTCCTGCTATGTAGCTGCATAAAATCCATCCCAGGCTGTTACCACATTACCTCCCCCACCACATAACAAGCATTTTAAAATCTTTTTTCCTTCATGTAGAAAGCATGCTTAATAAACTAGAACAAATTTGAGGAATCAACCTTGTATAACCCAGGCATCATAGCAATCACACAATCCTCGGTCAAGCCAGATAGCACAGAACTATTCAATTACTTTCCTAATGAAAACAAGGAGGATGCACACGCATCCTTAGAAAAACAATTTAACTGCTTTTCTCTTAGGCTAAAGCACCTCTGCCAATCACTCCAACTGGCTAGCCTTAAAAGTTAATTGAACCAAACCATCTTCTTTTGCAATTATGCAAGACTACATCGCCCATCCTTCCACAAATCCGAATTCTAGAACTTCCTAAATGAATCATTATACCTCACGAAATCTATAAAACACATTTATTACCAGTGATTTTAACATCAGTTTCATAGATGCAAACAGGATATTTCAGCAACACTACTAAACTTGACCTTACCCAACTCATCTTCAAACCCACCAAACCTAATTTCCATATGGGGAACAATGCACTCTTAGACCTGCACATAACAAACTCCCCTACTCTAATCTCAGGCATTCAAATCCTCCCCTCCTAGCTTGAGTACCACTTCCCCATTTCATCTAACTTGTCAACCAGCAATAGCAAACTGCCTCCACTATTCAGACTTAAAACACAGCAGAGAATCACAGTTCTTCATAGTAATCTATACAATACCAAATGGAAGCAATACTATCCTCTAACTACCCACAAAACAGTGTTGGAGACTGGGTTAATGATTAAGCATTTTACCTTACAGACACAACATGCATGGTTTGATTCTCATATGGTATAGTTGGCTAGGTTTAAAAATGGCCCACAGGAGCAGGTAGCCTAGTACTAACCAATGAACCTATCAATGAGAAATTATTCTACCTACAAAATAAATACTTCCCTGTACTAACAAACCTATTCACAAATAACTACAACCAATGTTCATTCAGGAACTAAAATTACTATACAAAGTACGTGAAAAGGCATAGAAATAAAACTGACTAGAAAACAAAGAAAATGGGGTGTGACCAAGATGGTGAGCACTGTGTTTTTTTTTAGCTCTGCTTCATTTTGGTATCTCTGACTGGATTTTTACTAAAAAACCTCAAATAGAACATTTCAAAACTTGATGGAACATCTGCTGAAAGATTTATTACAAAAAATAACAATTTTAAAACACTTTTAATTGCTTTTTCCTGTCAAGAAAACTAGAAAGAGCTAATTGTCTCTCCTGTCCCATGCTTCCAGAGAAACTACCCAGCCAGAATTTCCTTCTGACTCCTACTGCAGGACAGTACTGTGCAGAAAGACATACAGGCTATACTAAGTGATATCAGTGGTTTATCGATAAAATAGATAAATTGGAAAGCAAAATGGGCAATTTTAAAGAGGAATGTAAAAAACAAGTTGAAGTGCTGATTGAATCTCAAACAACAATCATCACAAATCTTGAGTATAGAAGAGGCAATGTCTGATTTTGATGGAAAATGAGAACACTGAATTTCTTCTGAAACAAGACTTACTCTGGGATAAAATAGAAAACTTAGAGAACAGATGTAGAAGGAATAACATCAGGATTTATGGGATTTCTAAAAGAGATGAGGGAGACAGTATGATTCAATTCCTTAATACCTGGCTGCTGAAAACTTTGAACCTGCCTGAAGCTTTCTCCTTTGGCATCTTTAGGGCACATAAATCACTTTCTAAGTCATCTGTAAAAAAATAAAAAAAACACACCTTTACCAAGGTCATTGATTGTAAGATTTTTCTCAAGTCAAGATAAGGATTTAGTCTTAAAAGCTGCAGTGACTAATTATTCAGTTAAAGGTAATACTATAAGATTTGACAATGACTATTCTACTTTAGTGATGTCCAAGAGAAAAGCACATATGCCACTTGTTAAATGCTTAAAGAATAACAATATTAAGGCACAAATACTGTTTCCAGCAAAAACAAGGATTCAACTTCCAGAAAGAAAGAAGATTTTTAACACCTTGGAAAAAGCAGTGGACTTTATACAGAAAAATGAAATCCTAGAAAAAAAACAGAAGCAATGGACTGGAATCTATTAACTTCTTTGAAGAGAAATGCAACAAGAGATGGTTAAAAAAGATAAAAACAGTAAAAAATTGAAGGACAAATGAAAAGCAATGTATTTCATGGTTATGAATTCTTTTAATTTAAATAAGTTCTTGAATACTTATGAACAGGTGCTGCATATTACTTTTTACATCATTTATTTCCTTCTTTCCCTATTTCAAATGGTTACTAGCTCCATTTCTAAAATGCTAGTGTTTGATTCTTTTAGCTGTATATGAAATTAAAGACACTTATTTTCACTTAGAGTTTAAAAGGTTAAAATATTCCATCTTATTAAAAGTTTATTATTATGAAAAAACATATGTTAGGTGGCACACTTTCTGATATCCTGGCATAGCTGAGCAATGTACTATTAAATTTATGACAAGATGCAGCAAATTACACTAAAGAGGCATGTTACTTTATATTTTGGGTTAATAAAAGGGTGTGCTACTGATAGAATACTTGAAATACAATAGCACCCATGAAAGACATGGTATGTTATAAAAAAAAGCTTTTTATATATATAAAAGTTATTTTGGAATGATATTAAACAATTAGAGTAACATTCACACTTTTACAAGTTAAACCTGGATCACACAACTGTCAATCTTTTAATGCAAGGTTATACGCTATGTCTCCTTTACAAATGACAGCCTGCTTTTTATTAAACAACTTATACAAATAGAGCTTGCTGAATTATTAAATGTTATTTCTTTGAGTGCAATGGCTTTTTAGTGGTTAACATACTTTGAAATGTTTTTTGATTTTTTAGTGGTTTAGAAGGATTTGAGGGATTGGTGTATAAAGTAGAGGTGACTTGGATTCACTTGTGAATGATTCTGTGTGAATATTAACTGATAAACTGTTCATTTGCAAATCCTTACCATGAGAACCAGTTTGAAGCAGCTTAATTAGAGCCATGAGCACTTTTGTGATGCTGTGGGAGTTCTGAAAATTCTAAGAACTGTCCAGGTTACTTCTTCCTGTCTAAAAGTAAATAATCATAATATTCTGAATCATATGCTGAGATGTCAATGAATACAAGTTAGATAATAAGCAAAAGATAGTGAATTGCATTTTAAACCACTGTCACTTATTAAATAGTTCTGAATGATTGCAGTATACCAAAAGGATAGTTTGTATACTAACCTATAGAATGACACTTCTGATAAAAAATTAAGATTGTGTTTCTCTTATTGCCTCTTTTTAATAATAGCAAAACTTAACATCTCAGAACAATTTATAATGGAAAGTTTGAATCTTAAAATGGACAATTTTTCAGACGTTTGTTCAGATACTGTTAGACATAACATTTAAGGAAAAAAATAGGATTAATTCTAACAGTAGTACTAGATCAAAGAGTATCAAATATATAAGGGTAAATATAAATGTTGTATTATATGACACTCTACACCAGGATTTCAGCTAAAATATAAAACCTAGGAATACAGCAATGGTATGAGACATGGAATACAAAGAGAAACAGAAAAAGATCAGAATAAGTAAATATGTACAGAATTAAAGAATATAAATATGTCTACAAGGGTAGAAGTTTGGTATAGTGGTTAAGATGTTCAACTTATAGGCAAAAGATGCAGGGTTTGATTCTCACATGGGGTAATTGGCTGGGCTTGGAATGGCCCACAAGGAGAGTTAGTCTGGTACTAATTTATGAACTTATGATCCCATGAACAAGTTTACACATAGTAAAATGGAAAAAAATATAAAATCATCTGACCTATAAATTAATACATATGAAAGTAGCAACTGACTTCCTCGCTGTAGTAGACCAGGGAGACACTATGTGGTACAGGGAAAGATGACTGCAGAGACATTCAGTTTGGTCAACTTGTAATAATGATTCTGAACATCTTTTTAACTTTTCTTATTCATACTAACTCACTGACTGTTTTTTTAAGATGATGTATACTAAAAATATGAGACCCATTAATATGAACCAGAAGTACTAGCAAAGCTTTATTAGTCTAATTGAGAGTTTGAACAGTAGCTCTTTTATTTTTTAAAATAAACTAGGAATACATTATTCCATGGTAGAATGCTTTACGGTATATCATTGGTCATTTTTTATTTGTTTCAAAAGTTTTTTCCATAGCCAAAGATTTCATGTTGCTATATATTAAGTATATAATAAGTTCTGTACACTTGAGGGTTTTCCTTTCTCTCTCATATATAAATGTCTGATTTTGAATGCATATATATTTGTATTAATGGATTGCATAATCCAGTAAAGAGGGGGAGTCTGTTCAAATACTTGCAATTACAGGAACACATTTACTTAATAAAGATGTAAATAAACTTTCATTAAATAATTATTTGCTTTTAGCAGGTCTTGCTTTCAAGCTAAAAAAAGAGGCACCCTCATTTTATGGAAGAACTAACCAGTAATGCTTAAACTATGTTGATAAAAGTGATACGTTAAGTATTGTTATAATTGAGTGCAACATAAAACTATACACATTGGAGAACTGTTATTGGATTTCAGGGGTTGGAGCTAAAGATGCAAAAAAATACTTTGGCACTATAGGTGAAGTCATAATGGCTGGTGATTTTAATTGTATTTTATCAGACAAAGATTCCACTGTATAAAGTTGAAAATCATATCTTCAGCCACACACTTAAATTTTGTAAATCTAGTTAATTTAAAGGATATATAAGAGCCAAGGAAAACAAACTCATTTCAACTTACCAATTATTCATATAGATATGGAACACAAACAAATATTGATATAATTTTTGTCTCAAGCAATCTATCACATATCAGAGAAGTTTCAATAGTTTCATGTCCATTATCATGCATTACTAAAATAAAAGGATTCAAGGATCAAACATTTCCTAGAAATAAACATGAATGGTGAAGTAGCTGACATTGTCCTGTGGGATTCACCAAAGGCTTACTTAAATGGAAGAGTTACAAGCTAGTATATTAGTAAACAGAGATGATGGGACAAAGAACTGAATACACTACAAGCCAAAACAGATACACTAAAGTTAACTCTAAAACCAAATTACATTATAAGTCAGTCTGAACTTAAAAACTTAAATACAAAATATGCTGAAATTATAAATTATAAAGTTTTAGCAAACCTGAAAAAAAATAAACTTCAGGCATATTCAGTAAACCATTTAAGCTTGCATAAACTTGCTCTTAGCTCAAAGAAATTGAATAAACTAAATCATATCAAAGAAATTATAACATACATACATAAGAAAAAAGAAAGTAGAACAAAATTGACAGACCATTCACTTTAACAGAAATAAAAGATCATATAAAAAGTTAAAAAATAATAAGACGCTGGGCTTAGGTGGTCTTATACCAGAAATATATAAAATGCTACCGAATGATGCAGTTAAAACATTACATAAGGTCTATAGAGAAATACAAATAACTGCTATTAATAACCCCGTCATGTTAATATTTCCTCATATCACCTATTTTAAAACAAGATAAGGATCCTACAAAGTGTTCACCACACAGAACTATTTCACTATTAAATAAGGACTATAGGATGTTTCTGTCCATTTTAGCTAGCAGAATCAATCTACTTATACCTAAACGAATTAACAATGATCAAACAGGGTTTATCTTAAGCAGACAAGTACAGGATATATTAAGATTACATACATTAATAGGCTATGCAAATAAAAATACATTTCTATCATTATTCTCAATTTAGATAAGGCTTTTGACTAAATTAATTAGTTGGTTGTACTTGTTTAAAATACTTAGAGTGTATAATTTCTCACCTGAGCTAATTGCATTACTTTCTAAGTTATACAATAACTCTTGTGCTTATGTTAGAATAGGTTCTTTTCTAAGTCCTTTAAATTGCAAAAAGGCACAAAACTAGGTTGTCAGTTATCACCTTTACTTTTTGCATTAGCTATAGAACCCTTTGCTGATAGTATTAGAACATTAACAGTATCAAAATAAAAGAAAGCTTCAAACTAAAGATTCAGCTCTTCGCTGATAATATTTTACTAACAATAGGAAATACAGAAAATTCATTAGAACATATAATTAGTTCTATGAGTCAGTTTGAAGAAATCTCAGACTTAAGATTTTATTTATTTATTTGTTTATTTTTTAATTACATTTAGCTCCACAACAAAAAGAACATTATTAAGGTACAAGCAGTAAACTTAGTTTAAGTGGTACATTGGTAACAATATATAAATGAGCTTAACAAAAATATACCAAAATATAATAACAGAATACAATATAAACATGCATTTAATCATAATAAAACAAGTGCATTATCAATCAATAAAAATTTAAAACAAATCATACAGTAAATATTCTAACTTTAATTGAAATTGCAATCAAATCAAATACCTTGGTCTAACCATTATGCTAATAGTACAGAAATGATACAAACTTCCAACAGATTGTTGATAAAATTGTAAGTACAGTCATAAATTGGAGCAAATTCTTCTTTAACATGGAAGAATGATTACTGCTTACTAAGATAGCAATTCTCCCTAAAATACTGTTTGTCTTACAATCTTTACTAATATCTCTAACAAAAAAATTGATGAAGAAGAAAAATAATGTTCTACTTAAAATTTTTGGCATCCTAATAAACCAAGAGTTTCCTTTGATTGTCACAGAAAAAGGTTGGAATAGTGGTGGATTAGGATTGCCTGATATTCAATTGTATGCTACTTTAACAGTTACAAAAGTTATAGCATTGTGGATAAATTCATCTGATGATTCAAAATGGAAATAAATACATCAAGAAATATTATTAGTAAATAAATATATCACAACCAATCATAAACAAATAGTACTCAACAGTTTTATCTGGTTATTAAAATATTTTTGCATAAATGGCATTACACCCTCTTCTCAAATTCTTTATTTAAATAACACAATGTCCTCTTTCCAAAGGTTCACATATACTACCCATTGTATTAAAGATTTAATATTTTCTATGTTTCCATTTGTATATACAAATGACTGCTTAGAAACTCAACTTCAACAAAATGCTATTATTGAAGCAAAAAATGAATTTAATTTATTGGCATAAATTCTTAAATGGTACTGATATATATATACTATTGAAAATTTTAGGAACAAATACAATCAGGATTCTGAGAATTGGTTAAGTTTACAAATATTTAGAGACTTTGTGTAAATGGAGGTACATAAGATATTTAACCTAGATAGAAATCATTCCCCAAATTATTGGAGTTCTTAATAAATATCAATAATAATGCAATGAAAACTAAATTATATTTATCAGGAATTTATAAAATTATTAAGTTAGATTTCACATATTTAGACAATTCCTATTGGAACTTCTTTTTCTTCTTTTACTTTCAGCTTTTTCCTTTTGGGTCACCAGAGTGGAATAACAGTCCAGGAATGATTGGCAGTAGAGTTTTACGGTGTCAAGTTGCCAGACCAGTGCACAACCTTCCACAGAAAGTGCACACCCTCACACCTAGGGCCAAGTTACAGTATCCAATCCACCTGCAGCATGTCTTCGGGATGTAGGAGGAAACTTGAGCCCCCTGGAGGAAACCCATATGAGGAGGGACATGCAGACTCCTCACAGAAGGCACCTCAGCAGAGAATCAAACTGTAGAACATCTTGCTGTGAGGCAGCAATGCTAACAGTTGAAGAACTATTCCTCAAAAAATAATAATGAAGACTTCACTGAAGAACACAAGAAATTAATATTAAAATTTGCAGGCAGAACTACTCCTCAAAAATTAATACTGAAGACTTCACTGAAGAACACAATAAATTTATATTAAAATCTACAGATTAAACTACAGCCTTCATTATACTGGAAAATTTTAACTTGGGGAATTTTTAGACAGAGCTTTTATCACTCCTAGCAAAATACCAATTATGTATAAATCAAATATAATTAAATGTTGGAGAGGAGATTCTGAAATAATAGCTGATTGGACACATATTGTATATGAACGTGAAGTCATCACCCCTTTTTGAAAAGAAATTAATAAGTTTATTCAAGCTCTATGGTCAGATAGATGCAATATTTCTTAAACTTTAGTTTTGTTTAAGGCTCTGATTCCTAAGATAATTCCAAAAACCCAATTACATTTTCTTTGGTCTATACCTGCTACAGCCAGAAAAGTAATTACTAAAACCTGGAAAGGTAAAATTACCCCCTCTAGTGTTGAATTTATTAGTATGGGAAAACACTGTTTGCAGTAGTGAATTGCATAATATAAAGATGACGGCTTCTATTATTACACATTCACATAAATCTTGGCTTAAACTTAAAGATTTGTTTGAAAAATATTAATTGTTGTTGATGTACAACTTTGATGTATTGATCAGTTGTGGATCTATATAAATAGTTATTTGTTTGTTTTATAATTGATTTATTTATTGGTTTAAAACCAAAGGAAAAAAAGAAACAAAAAGAAACAAAATTTCATACAACTCAGAAACATAGTCAAAAAGCAACAAGAAGACAGAATGTAAACTCTCTACAAAGCTAACAACACTTAAACTCAACCAAAAGCAATTCTGGAAAATAGAGAACACCACCACATGCCACACTAAACTTAGACTCAGCCAGCATCACTTGCATACAATCTACCACTGGAATATTCCTACTCAAAGACTTCCTCACAGAATTCTGCAACCCCTTTTCCACACAAACCACATCATTAAATGCACACAACCCATCAACCCTACATATCCCACCACTCTATTTCAAAAATGAGAGCAAAAGAAATTAGCAGAATACAGACATCCCTATCAGATGGTCTACTACTCTTGTTTATTGTAGTATGTAAAGATCACCTTATATATCCACTCAAAATGTCTACAACCTCTGCTTTCCTCAAAACATCATGCAAACCATAAGATCCATTCCAAATGAACAAAAACCCAAAGACACATCTGACTTTAAACCATCATCAAAACTATCCAAACTAGAAAAGATCTTTGAGAAAATTGCCTTTACACATCAGATTAGATTATCAGTCTAAATTAAAACAAAACCCATCCTCATACCCCACCAACATGGCTTTTGGTCAGGTCACAGCACTATGACTGCCATATATACATTAACTGATTAGATCCTACAAAAGGGATAAACAAAGGCAAGTTAATATGTGTAGTATTCATAGACGTCAGCAAATCTTTTGATCTTAGTAGACCATGATCTCCTACTCAACTGATTAATTTCTGCAAAAATCAGCACTGACTCAATACCATGGTTCAAAAGTTTCCTTTCCAACAGAAAATTCAAAGTCCAAACAGGCAAAATCATATCAGATGATGCTACTCTCACCAAAGCTATACTCCAAGGTTCAGTATTCTCACCTCTTTTATTCTTCCTTTTCATGAGCTACCTACCATCAGTCCTCACTCATACTCCTATATTTCTTCATGCAGATGACACTATAATCTGCATCAATATTAAAAGACTCCAAGAAATGTCCTTAATGCTCTCACTGTGTGACTCACAGCAAATAAATTTAGCTACAATACAAAGAAAATAAAAGCCATGTTGGGTCATACCCAGACATTGACTCAAAAAACTATACCAGAGTCTAAAAGGCACTGCAAGGTATGGGTGATGGCACACGTCACTTAGTGTACATTGGCCATAAACTGACATCAGGTATAAAGTGGACATCAGACGTACCTACCACAGAACTAAAGGGTCTATATATCAGAACACTGAATGATTAAAATCACGAATGCTCTAAAGAGCAAAAATGCCAGACCTCAAAGTGCTTTTTTTTTAGATCGCAGTACAGTGAAAATCAGAATATCTATCCTTTCCTCAATGTAGTGCGATCTCAGAGTTCTATATATCTAGCGAAGGGTGTGGGGGTACAGCCCCCATCCACAATAACGAGCTTGAGGTCCAGCATTGTCTCTCTTTACAGTGTTCATGATTTTATCATTCGATGTTCTGATATTGACCCAAACTGAATGCTGCAAAGCACCAGCCTGAAAAAAGTGAGCAACATTTAACCAGGGATCAGGCAAGCATCAGGGTGAAGGCAAGTGGGGGGAAGCAATACTGCAACATATAGAAGAGAAGGACATTCATAGTTATGGTAAGATTTTACACAACTATTCTATGTCCTTCTATGGATATGCTGCAATATTCATAAAATGAGGGAGAATGCCAAAGCTCATGCAGAGGAAGAATTGTGAGGAGGAGCAGAAACAATTTCCACAAAGCCATGGAGAATAGCTCTGGCAGACCCTGCTCTAAAAATGGAAATGACATCCAATTTGTAGTGCTTGGTGAAGGTATGAACAGAGGGCCAGTTAGCTGCCTCCAGGATAAAAGCTGTATCCAATCCTTTAAAGAAGGTCCGAAAATAGGGCACAGCCCTAGTAGAGTGTGCCTTTACAGGAGAAGACAGATCCTTTCCATTAGCTGAATATCAGAAAGAAATGGTTTTAGAAATCCAAGAAATAGTTTGCTTGGAAACAGGGTGACCCGGGACCCTTGGGTGATAGGAGACAAACAATCTGTCAGACTTATGGATGGGCTTGGTTTTGCTCAAACATTATCTGAGTTGTCTGTGAATGTCCAAGGTGTGGAGAATCCTCTCACTGGGGGATTGGGGAGAAGGGAAGATGGTAGTTAGATTGATAACCTGATTCAGGGATAACTCATTTACAACCTTGGGCATGAAAGATGGGTTAGTCCTTAGGGAAACCCTGTCTCTATGAAAGACAGTGAAGGGAAAAGAGGCCATGAGGGACTGCAGCTCATAAACCCTTCTGGCAGAGGTAATAGCCACTAGGAGAACTGTTTTCCATATGCAGCATTGCAGGGAAGAAGACATTGCTGGTTTGAAGGGGGCTAGGGTAAGTTTTTCCAGGAAAAAATTGAGATCCCAAGGAGGAGGCACTGGTTTCCTTGGTGGTCTAACATGAAGGACAACTTTTAGGAACAGTTTGACTTTAACCTGGAAGCCAGTGGAAGAGACATAGGTAGGCATGCTGAAATGGCAGACAAATATGTCTTGAATAGGAATATGACAAGCCACTCTTCATAAATTCAAACAGGTAAGACAAAACCACTGGCACCTCTACAGACAGTGGTTTCAATTTTTTAAGACACCATAAGAAAAACCTTTTCCATTTGGAGACGTACAATTTCCTAGTAGTGGGTCTTCTGGCCTCCTGTAGTATGTGCAGTACATCCTCAGTGTAAAGGTGTCTAAAGGGAATCAAAGCCCTATCACCTACATAATCAAGTTTAGGGTCGACATTTGTGGATGTGCTAGAGTTCCCTTGTCCTGTGTAAATAAGTCCATCCTTAGGGGTAACTTGTGGTGATTGCCCTTGGCTAAATGTAGAAGGAGGGGGAACCAATGCTATCTTGGCCAAAAGGCAGTCACCAGCAAGAATTTTGGTTGTTCCTGCTGAATTTTCAGAACAGAACCTTCTGAATGAGTGGGAACGGGGGTGTGTACAGAAACATCTCCTTCCATGGAAAGGAGAGAAGGTCCACTTTCCATGCCCCAGGATGTGGAATCCTGGCACAATATTTGGGAAACTGTCTGTTCATGGAGGAGGCAAAAATATCTATCTGAGGGATACCCCATTGATGGACAAGGTCCAGAAACACATCCCTGTTCAACATGCACTCAAGGGACTGAGTCATGGTCCTGCTTAGGGAGTCTGCCATCACATTCTGAGTTGAGGGAAACAACTTTGAGTGATACCTGACTCTGCTGTGCTATCTGCCAGGCATGCAAAGCCAGTCTGCAGAGGATATAGGACTTTATCTCCTCCCTGCTTGTTGCAGACTGTAGTTTTGTCCATGAACCACCTTAGGACCCCTGGTGAAATCCTGGACTTGAAGATTTTGAGGGCAAAGATCAAAGCTCTATGTTCTTTTGTCTGTGGAGGGGACCAACCATCCCTGACCTTCTAGTTTATACAGTTGCACCCCATCCTGTGTCTGACACATCTGTGTATAGATCCTGGGTGGGTGGGAGTGGTTGAAGGGGTAGGCCTGATTTCTGGTTACCTGGGAAATCCACCACTCTAACTTCCTGGTCAAACAGGGTAGGAGGGGAACAACAAATTCCAGCGGGTGAGTGTGTTGCTTCCAAACTATTCTCAGGAACCACTGAAACTTCCTCATGTGTAGCCTGGCAAAGGGAAACATTGGAATAGTTGAGTCCATTAACCCCAGTAGGCACAGGAACTCCCTGGTGGTCAGGGATTGAAGTGGCATTAGGTTCTGGACATATGAGGTAAGGGACAGGATCCTGCACCCCAGGAAGACATGATCCTGGGAGGGAGTCAGGAAAGACTCTCAGAAGGGACAAAGTATAGGAAAGATTGCTCAGAGTATTTCTGGTGATGGGGTGTGGGGGAACTGGTCATTCAAGTATGGAAATATCTGTATGCCCTGCAATCTGCAGTGGGCTATAACGAAGGTTAAACATTTTGTGAATACCCTCAGTGCCAGAGATAGACCAAAGGGCAAGGCACAATACTGAAAATGAGAGGAAGCCACAGAAAAGTAAAGGAATATCCTGAACTGCTTGTGAATGGGAATGTGAAGGTAGGTATCCTTTATGTCCGGTGACACCATGAAGTCCTTGGGGAAGAATCAGAGGGAGTAGAGTAGGAAGGGTCAGCATGGGAAAGGTGGATACTT
Source organism: Protopterus annectens (assembly GCF_019279795.1). NCBI lineage: Eukaryota > Metazoa > Chordata > Ceratodontiformes > Protopteridae > Protopterus > Protopterus annectens. Next base: position 599,645,168 of record NC_056731.1, on the reverse strand, counting down.
AGTAGGAAGGGTCAGCATGGGAAAGGTGGATACTTAGAAGGAAGGGTCAGCATGGGAAAGGTGGAAACTTTCAAAAAGGTATTTTTATTTATGTATTTATTTATTTAACATTTGTTTACTGGGAAAGTCCAACTGACTTAGATTAGAAAGGTCTAGGACAGGTTACCAATGGCCATCCTTTCTTGCCACCAGAAACATCCAACAGTAAAATCCTTTCCCCTTTTGATTGGGTGGCACCTCCTGGATAGTGCCCTGAGAAACAAGATAGGTGAAGACAAGTGGGAAGAATTCCATTTGGTCCTGTGGGGGTAGTGGGATTCCCTTGAATGTTGGATGGGTTTTCCATACCATGAAGTAACCTTGGTCAATGACAGAAATGACCCAAGAGCCCTTGGTTAATTGTTTCCAAGCTGGAAGAGAAAGAGATAGGCAAAGAGAAAGAGGGGTAGATGGATCTGGGACCTGGTAGTCACAGGCTTCCAGGTTTGGCCTGAAAGGGGTGTTTCTGAGAGGGTGTGGAGGAAGCAGGCTTAGAAGAAGTCTGTCTCCTAACATCACTTTAACATTTTGGTGGGAGAGATTTAGTTGCCTTTCTAACAAAGGAGGTTCTAGCTGGATAGTTTCTATGGAAGCAGGGGACAGGAGAGACAAATATGTATTTTAAATCCTGACGTTCCTTCACCTTTTCCTGAAGAGTTTTAAAAAGCTCTGCAGCTGCAGTACCAAATAAGGTTTTGTTGTCCAGAGGGGCATCCATGAGCTTAGCTTTGATATCATCTGGTAAGAGTTGTAATCTAAGCCATGAATACATTCTCAGGACAGACCATGTGGGTGCAAGCCTTAGCCGAAGCCTCCACTGCATCATAACTGCATTTGATGGAGTGCCTAGTAACCTGGGAACAAGAATTAAGAATGCTGGAAAGCTTATCTTTGTTTAGAAAATCTGGGAGCGCTGGCAGGAATTTCACTGTATCCACTAAAAGAACAAGGGAATATTAGGCCATGTGAGTCTGACAATTCATTGCTCTGAAGGCCAAGGTTACAGAAGTATACACTTTTTTCCCCAGCCACTCCATAACTTTGCTTTCCTTATCAGAGGGGAGCAGGGAGGTGGAGGGCAAAAGATTGGAAGCTTTATCTGCTGCCACTGAAATAGTAGCTGGGTCAGCCAAGGGTGGCTTAAAAAGGAACTTGGCATCCTCAAGCACCTTGTAAAATCTGTCAGGGCACATGGGAGCTGGAGGTTAGGAATCCAGACACTTGGAAGCTGCAGTGAAGGCATCCAAGAAGGCCAGAATAACAGGGGGGATGGCCGAAGGATTAGGGGATTCCATCTGTAGGAGGTCATAGTATGGCTTTTGAATCTCAGAAACTTTACAGCAATCCAACTTAAAGAATTCCTTCATCTTCAAAATGGTCTCCCCAAAGGAAATATCCTCCCCAGGGGAATCTATACCATTAGATTTTTCCTCTGGGGAGGCATAACCTAGGGGAGAGGCAATTTGTGTAGAACAGGCAAGAGATTCATCCTCTGATGAACCTTCCTCTTCAGAAGAGATATCCTCTGCAGGCCTCTTCAAAGGGGTAGAAGGAGAATGGGCCTGCCAGTCAAGAGTTTGTTCAGAAGCCTAGTCCTGAGGAGCTGGGGAAAGTATGTTTAGTTTTTAGTTTCTTCTTCTTTGGAGCCTCAGGAGCTAGGCAATGAAAGGAAGAAGGGTCTGATTTTGGGTGACATTCCATGATGTCTGTAAGAACATCCTAGTGAACCACAATCTGCATCACATTGCGTGGGCCTTCAGAGATAAACAGATCTCCCCAGGCACCCCAGTCAGATGCTTGTGAATCCCCCGGGACATGACTACAGAGTCCTTGATTGCTTCCATCAAGATACCCATCAAAGGTGGCTCTGTAGATTCTTAAGCAGCCTCCAGGCCTTCATCAGTCTTGAGAGAGATGCCCGGAGTATTGGAAGCAGCTGTAGGGTCAGGCTGAATATTCTTGGCCTTGTTAAGTTGCGGCTCTTCTGAAGGGCTCAACATCAGATCCACGTTGTCCCAAATATAACCTATAAGCAAAATAAGCAAAGTTTGTGGGAGTCTTTATGTGGAATCTGCCTTCCACACTGACACTTGCCCTTCATAACTGACATGTACACACTAGAAAAAAACAACACAGTAGCTAATAGGAAAGACCCCCCCCCCCACGGGGTACTTATCTGAAGCACAAAGCGAGTTCCGTGGCATGTGATGACCAGAGCTGGCAGTCGGACAGGCGGCAGAAAAGTTCTGGGGTTGGTATGTGCTGATGTTTACTTTATACACAATGCCAGTTTATGGGCGGCATACACTAAGTGACATGCGCTGTCGCAAATACCTTGCAGTGACTTTTAGACTTTGGTATACTGGCCAGACATTCTAGTCAGCCAGAGGTGGACTCTCTCACTGCAGCATATGAGTAGAAGGACATCCATTAATATCAAAATAGAAATGACACACATTTTAAATACACAGGCATCTGGATAGACCAAACTTCTAACACCATACCATGATGACTGATGTCCAAAATCAACACTCTCCTTTAATGGGCAAAAAAAATTTCACATTTCCCCTCATTCAAAGGAGGGATGGACAGAGACAAAGATGTCCAACTAGAATATGGACTCTCCCTTATAGCTACAGCATTCAAGAGAAAACGATCCTACCTTCAAAGTACAAACCATATCTATATGTTCATCTCCAAGACCCAAAACAACACCACTGTGCAGTGCTTACCACAGACAACAGGCTTCCTTCAAAACAAAGGTGCATTCTTTGGCTTCACTCCTCAACATATGAACTGATACACAATTAATCTATCCTCCTGTTCTTCACTAGCCAACCAACTCAAAGGGCTGCATCCTACCATTTAAGATCAGAATCTTCCTTCACCTTCACCATATCTCATGACAAACTCCATTCCATCAGTTTTTCAGTAGCAGCCTCATGAATCAGGCAAACCCTGCTTACAACTACAAGCCACTTCATTGAATTCATTCATGCACAAACTTAAACAACAGCTTTTTAAACCAGCCTTGTGAAAAAGCTTTACATCATAAGGTATCACCTGATATCTACTCCCTCTCCAAGTTCCCAATCCACTAACCTTAAATAACTCACCTCACTAATGCCCAGTTACGAACCTGGAACCACATCCTCACCCTTCCACCAACCATTCTTTCTCCCTAACCACCCATCCCTTCCCACTAATTGTCCAAATCAGTACATACTTTTCCTATACATAACATATATACAAACTTTTACAAATATGTCTACAGCACTAGTCTTACTAAGTTTTAGGACATCTGTGCTTAACTAAAGCTATTTGTTATTTTCTATCTTTAAATTCTGTTTATTGTATTTCATCACCTGTACGTACCTTTTGCTTCTCTCAGTTTGTACTCCCTCATGCTGGGTCTGAAAATGGGCCATTAGGATCTGTGCCCTACCCCATTCCATAAAGAATAAATAAAATATTACAAAAGTCCTGCTGTGGTAATGTAATATTCCTTTTCCTATCCTTAGCTGTTGAATGTGTTGCACTTTCTTCTGGCTTGCTGTACCTTTTATTCTTGATTGTGTTGCTTGTACTTCATCATATGTATGCTTACTAACCCTTTCCTGTCTACAATCTCCTATAGCCATTCCACAAAAAGGCAATCACAATTCTTAAATCTTTAACTACATGGCATTAACTGTTTATGTCATCCCTGGGTTTTGCTGTCTATTATGCAGCCAGTGAATCTTAAAATTTTACTACTGAAAGAACTGTACCATGTAACTGCAATGGACCCCCCTGAAGTCGCACCATGCTGTAGAAAATTTGCTGTTGATGCTTTGGCCAAATAAATAATACTGTGTTTCATTCATTCTCACTGTACGCATTGTAAATAGTGTCTATTAACCTATACTATACTAATGCTCTGTAATGTAATAACACTGTACATACACTTGACTATAAAGTGTATAATCATATATCTGTATTTCATCTCTGTATTCATACCCTGTTAACCTTTCTACACGTGTTTCCTAAACTTTGTCACCTTGATTGTTATTATTTATTGTTCTCTAGTCTGTAACTGTTTGGAGTTTTTCTCCCCAGGACTCCACTGAAAATGGACACCAGCTGTCCAGCTAGACTATCCTGGTAAACAAATGTTAAATAAAATAATATATAAAGGTGTTTTTACTAGTCGTCTTAAAACATTACATTTTCCTTTAGATCATTTCAAGTGAAGTTATATTTACTAAAATCATTCCAAGTAACTTCACAACACCCCAACAGAGCTACTAGCCTCAAACATCATGTGCAAGAACAGTACAATTGGCATAAGTGACAGAAAACTTGCATCTGAAATGAAAGTTCATAGGTAATTACAAGGTGACTGACCTCTGAGGATCTTAAGAAGCTTAGCCTTACATTTCCATGCTATATATTATTTCTCATGGTTTGTGTTTTGCATTTAAATAACCTAGAGGTGGACACCTACATGGTTCCCTGCTGATGTGGGACAATGGTGTTAAACTGAGGGATGGGATGAATTTGTGATTACCCATCCATTCAAGTAAATCATGTATGAATAGAGTAAGACAAGTACTTTGCTTTATGTGGCATGTAAGATGGTTCTCATGGAAGCATTATACACTAATGTGTTCTATTTAGTTTCCAAAAGAGCTTGAGATCTCTTAAATGGGTGCTTATGATACCATTCTGCTGGCAAAAGTGTAACAGATTTGACAGAATAAGGTGTGTTGTAGCCCTATACACAACACAGATGTTACCTTTCAGTAGCCTGTATGATACTTTGAAGAAAGGCAAGGCTTTGACATGGTATGCACAGTTTATACAATTTGGTTGTTCGAGTTGCAATAAGTGTTTGGACAACTACATACTGAAAAGGGTATTATACTCCCTGATTTGATGAGTACAGAGAAATGATTACATCCCACTATATGGACACAATACTTTTAGATATAAGCTGTGATATGAAAAAAGAATTCCTTTCAAAAGTGGATACTTGGTAATCAAAGCACAGTTCGTTGTCAATATAGGCTCCCATATGCTTAACAGCTGATTTTCAGGAGTGGGTTGTCAATGGAATAATTATGTGAAAACTCATGCTTGCTGAAAGAAACATTATACACTTCTTGACATTTAGTTTTAGTCCATGGTTTTGACACCAGCTATTTGTTTGGGACAGGCCCTCTTGTAGGATCTTGGAGTCCTTTGGGGAGTTTATGATGGGACCACCTTTGCAGTCATTTATAAACTTGGTCAGCAACAAATCCTTAACACTAGCTTTGACCTCTAAGTAGTGAATGCCAAAGATGAGTGGCCCAAAGACTGAACCTGGAGTACACCATTAGTGATAAATTATTTTGGAGGAAGAAGAACTGCCCAGCCTAATTTCCTAGGTTCTATTTGTGAGCAGGTTTGCTCTCTTGTGAGTTATGTCAGGGCTGACATTTAGCTGGAAGGATTTATCTATGATGAGTGTGTGACAGTGTTGAATGGTTTTGTGAGGTCTAGATATTTGGTGTGCACTGTTTTGCTCTCAACCATTCCTTCAATAATTATTTTGAAGGCATCAACCAGGTTATGTATATAGGATCTGCCCTTGACAAATTTGAAATGGACTGGGTTGAGACTGTGTAGGTTACTTATATCCTTATTTATTAATTCCATAATGATTCTTTCCATAGTCTTACAGACAAAACTGGTCAGGCTTATGGTTCCAAAATTATCTAGTTCCACTGAAGCCCCACCTTTATGCAAGTGAATGAGTGCTGTACTACACTTATCCAGCACAAAGCTTGCTTTGAGTCTGATAGCTTTTGTAAGGAATCAGGCAAGTAATGTTTCAGGATGACCTGTAGGCAGCCTGGCATGTTAGCTGGCCCCAAAAATGCAGTGTCATTGGCCTTCAATAGCACAGGAGAACTTACTTTTGTGTGATTTGAGGGGATACATACATATGATCTGGAAATATTGGAAAGGAGAAGAAGGTGAAGTTTGAGCTACATTTATCCAATAGTAGACTGACTATGGCAACTAGGTTTGAGTATGTGATATTAATTATCAACTCTACACAGTAGTGGCCATTTACATGATAATTTTAACATAATTAAGGTAGGCTTTGTGGTGGCTATTTATTACCTCATATCTGTCTTTGGTTGATTTGATCAATGTCCAGATTCCTGGTATAGTTGATCTAGAGTGATTTTGGCATCTTGAGAGTTAGATTTATGTTTGTGTGCAATGCTTTTGTTTTATTACATCCTGGCTATACCCACCATAGGGGTTTAGTTTTGAAATTTTCTTTGTAATTATTTCTGAGGGCAAATATATCTGTTCAGTTACTTACATGTGCATAGAATTTGGCAGTGAAGTATTCCACATAAGCAGTGGGTCATCAAGATGTACAATTTGTTTGAAAATCGATATTAACTTTGTCCTTTTTCTTACTATATGGATACTTGCATGAAAGGCCTAGAGTTGATACAAGTTGACATGTTACACACTATTAGGGAACGCTGGCACATAGCAAATTCACCAAAGTAAAAAAAGCATTTAATATTCTGTATTCATAAGGATATTTAAAGAAAAGAAGTGTTTCAACAAACCACAGATTGTACAAATAAGTTTTGGATCCTTAATTTTCTTCACTCTTCGATTAATAGATGTGCCATCTTGCCTTCACTCATTTACCAGCCTCAAAGCACTTGGTATACTTGGCAGTGCAGTAACTGCGTGATGCTCATAGACAATGAACTACTACTTATCTCATCATAAATTGCCTCTGAAAAATGCAATTATTTAGCTAGGACTCAAATATTTCTCTCACAAAAGAACACAGTCTGTGAGCACTACACACCTTCATAGCACGCTACACACATACATGGAAATTTTCTTATGCTGAGGCTGTAAAAAGTAATTTTCTAAGTCTCCAAGGTTAAGCAGGACTCAATACGAATGAAACTTAAACAACACAACACATACATCACATCTATACTGGAGTCACCAGGAAAACAAACCTGCACAAAACCCAGTGCACTTAAACCTTTACTAATAAAAATGTACTGATGACTGGTGACTCCACAGTAGGATACACATACACACACACACACTGTCTCTCCCTCTCACTCCACTCCAGCAAGGTTGGACAAAACTAGGGTGATGTTGTGTTTTCTGTCAGATGCCAAGATCTCTGATATTTCAAAGGCCTTGAAAACTCTTAAGATGAATAAGTATGGCTATGACATGGCTGTGGCCTACATGTGTATAAATGACCTGGCATTCAAAACACCGAGGGACATGCAGAGAGACATTTCTGAGATCTCCATGCATATTACAAATGCTGAAAAGACTCTGATATTTACTGCAATCCTTCCTTCTCCACAAATTATGCTGAGATACAAAGAAAATATGCTTTTTTTCAAAAACTAGCCAAATAACTAGTGTTATTCAAGGTAGAGCCAATATGTGAGATGAGTTGCTGCATAGACCTACTTGATTCACAAAGGATGGCTTGCACCTCTCATTCCAGGGATGGCACATACTGGCTAAAGTTTTTGCTCTCCCCATAGTGCCAGCCATGTCTTTAGATAAGATGGGAATTTTGGTGGAGTATCCATATTTGTTAAAGACCACATTTCCTCAGAGCACATTCCAAGATACCCACAAGCTCAACTTACTGAAATTTAACTCACTCTAAATAAAAAACAATTATCACATCATAGTATGTTGCAGAACCACTTGATGAGCCTCAAAAACAATTTCCAGTTGCTAAATATATAAAATGAGCTTCAAATACTTAAAAACTCCTGAGTGACTTTGACTACCCATCAAAAAACTGGGAGAGCAACACTTCAAATGTAGATTATGCTCAAAAAATCCTTGAGTTCATAAACAAAAATTCCCTGCATTAAGTAGTCAGAGTCCACTAGAGAACACAATATTCTTGACCTGTTCCTTACAACTACAACCTCATTATGCACTGTCCTACTGGTATACCCTTCCCCAGTCAAGTCTGATGACAAACTGGCACTCTTCTCCTTTAAAATCTCCAAAACATTAGTGCAAACGTGAGTAATTTAAGACTTCCTATGTACAAACCTCCTGCAATTCTATGATGAAGTCCCGATTTTCAAGTGTAACTATAACCCCAGAATGTTGACACTTCTAGTAGTTATGCAAATCAATTCTATGCTAACACAGAAACCTGTATTAAGCTGACAGTCCCTAAAAGAACTAAACAAAAATAAAAATAAGAAGTATTGGCTGGTGGTCCACATACAAAAATAAATACAACAAAAAGGAAATCTTGAAATACACAGCAAAACTGAAGACACCCTAATTAAGGTCAACATCAAAAAGTTATATAAGGTGCTGAAAAATACCATCAGGAAAATAAAGGCATCTGATGAACATAGGATGGCATGGGAAGCTACGGTTAATTCGAAAAAAAACTAACCCAGTTCGGCAGTTAGAACCCAATAAAGACAAACACATAAATGCCAGAAATATATAAACACCAAATACATACCAAACAGGAACAGCACTAAAAACTTTAATAAAGGAACAATAAAATATCAAGAGCTTTTTTTCCACTTCACCTAACTTCATCAGAATACCTTATACAATATACTATTTCACTTAAATAGCAGCAAACCACCTACTATTGGTTATTTAACAAAATGAAATAAAAGGCTCATTGGTTCCAAATCCTTTGGAAGTAACAGTTGCACATCACAATGAAAAACAGGCATTCCATGTATAATACTAAAAACAATTATACTAAAAAACATAAATTCACAAATACAGCAAATCAACATAAAGTACATGATATTATGTATATGTGTATTACTACACAAAAAACGTATAAATGCCAGAAATATATAAACACCATATAAAGCACAAGCCATCAGTACTTTACAGCCCTTTTTTGGGGGGCTGGAACAAGGGACACACAGTCGTTTAACCCAGTGTAGTGGGGGGGGGTGTAAGCTTCCAGTTGTATCTGCTAAATTAACTCATGATACTCCAAAACATTTTCCCATTCATCCCCCTCTCAAAGGGTTTCTCTTGTTCCAAAACCCAAAACCTAAACCTAGCTTGTGCAGAATTCAGAGTGTGTCTAATCAGAACATTAGTATCCTTCCTTTTGTTGATATCACATACACACTCATATGTTTTCTGTTTTAATCTCCTTTCCGTCTTCCCAACATAATAAGACCAACATTCTGTGCAATAGGACAGATATATCACCCCATTGGAAACACAGCTAAAATAACCATTAGGTATTAACTTCTAACTTATCCCTGGTATTTGCAATTCTGAGGAATTTGCAAGAAAAGGGCAAAGGGACATAACCCACACTTGAAGGTGCCTTTTTTTACTTTGGATATTAGTGGAACTTCCACCTGACCTGCCCACGAACCATGACCAGATTCAAAGACATTTTTCATATTGGGGCCCCTTTTAAAACTGAACTTTAAAGGGCTTGAAAAAACTTTTAAACTATTCAGCGTATTAGCAAACAGCTCCCAATACTTAATAATATCCTGCACTTTCTTGGTGTCTATTATAATTTAATACAAAAAATATTTCTTTATTCATATATCCAATATTTCCCCTGACACTCCGGCCCTACAACACTATTATTAAAATTCAATAATATAGCAAGAACCCATGCCTGGGTGTGGGTAATGTGGGATTTACCCATGATTGGCGTGGTTTGGTCCCGAGGGCGAAGCCCGAGGGACCAAACAAAGACAACCATGGGTAAATCCCGCATTACCCACACCCAGAAGTGGGTTATTGCTATTATACTATGACATTATTTAAGAAAAGAAATAATTACTTTTCTTAAATAATGGCATTGTATAATGCCTCTTTGCTGCCCTTCCGCAGCTGTCTGATATCCACGGCAGTTCTGATGTACTGTGCATGCCTACGCAGTACATCAGAGCTGTGGCCAAAAGCAACGGAGAAAGCAAGATCTCCATTGCTTTTTACTGTTTCGCTATGTTAAATGGGTTTAACATAGCAAGACAGCTTTAAAATAAGAGATGTCCGTTGCTTATTTTAAAGCTGTCTCGCTATGTTAAACCCATTTAACATAGCGAGACAGGTTTAAAAAAAAAAGCAACGGAGAAAGCAAGATCTCCGTTGCTTTTTACACACTGTGTCACTATGTTAAAGGAGTTTAACATAGTGAGACAGCTTTAAAAAAAGCAACAGAGCTCTCCGTTGCTTTTTTTAAACCTGTGTCGCTAGGTTAAACTCTTTTAACATAGCGAGACAGTGTTTTAAAAGAGACTTATAGTAATGGAAAAAGTCCGGGCGACCGGACCTTTTTCCATTAGTATAAGTCGATTTACAACATGCACGCTGGCCAATCAGCATGCACGTTTTGGAATATTAATGGGGGGGTCATGGTATAATGGAAGATAATTTTATTCCATCCCTGTAAAATCTCTTCTTTAGTGGACTCGATAAGAAATCTAGGGTATCCTCTAGCTGTAAATAACCCTTCAATGTAATTCAATTCATCCATTAAGTCTTCCCTAAGGGTGGTCATACGTACCGCTCACACCATCGGGCCTTTCACAATGTTATTTTTTTGAAAGTAAGGATGGTCATTGTTATAATGCAAGTATGAATCTGAAAAATGTTCTTTCCAATAAAGTCTTGATATATACCTTCTGTTAACAATATCCTTAAGAATTTTAACAACTAAAAATGCATTTCTACCAATCCAACATTATAATTAAATATCAAGAATTCCATGGTACTATTAATATAATTCATCAATTACATTTAAAGGACCCTTCTAAATAATAAAAATATAGCCCAAAAAATGAAAATAAACTCTAATATGTTCATAATAACTGGATTTAAAAATGTAATGTTCCCAAAACAATTTTGGCAAATATGGGGGCAGTGGATGTCCTATGGCAACACCATCGACTTGTTTAAAAAGCTCGCCCTGAAAGAGAAGAAAATTATTTTTCAGGATCAACTCCATATTCTCTAATATTAATCTAAAGACTTGTTGTGCCAGGAACTCCAATCCCATTAAAACTTCCTCAAACCAAGTTAATCCTACACTGTGAGGAATAACACTAAAAATATCTTTCATATCAATGGTAATAAAACAATAACTAGCATCATGCTACGGATAATTGTAAATCCTTTACTACTTAAATCAGGAAGTTATGAAATAATACAAAACACTGCTCTGAACTTATACAGAATGGCATTAACTACTGTGATCCAGTGGATATTGTTAATACATTAGCAGGCAAATGCAGGGCAAATTTCACTCCAGAGACATATATATATAAAACTCACATACCCAAAGGATCTCAACCCCCACCTTCATTAATGAACACTTGCTTAAAAGTACTCTATAAACCTAAAACTACATCTTCTATGGGACCTCATAACACACCTGGCGGCCTGCTGAGCAGCACTAAACAGGTGCTGGTGGGCTTTCCCCTAGAGCTATTCAATTGGAGCTTCTTTACCATTTTTGTCACTGATGTATGATGCTAAGCAGCTGTGATGCCATATCACAAGGGCAGTCCCACCACAGACCACAGAAATTAAAGAGCCATCAGCCTGATGTGCTTGATAAAGTACAGCATTAAAAAGTTTATAAGACCTGACCCCCAGCTGTATGTTTTTAATGAGGGTAAATCCCATTTAATACATTTTTTAAGAAGTTGACACAAGGCATGGACTATCGTCATGCTAATTATACAACATATCTTGACCTTGCCAAAGCATTTTATACCACACTACATGATAGTATATTTAACAAGGTAAATGTACACCTGAAGCCAAGTGCAGGTTGCTGAGAAATGTGTTTGTAGATTTATTTGGAAGCACTGTTGAGTTTTACTGGCATCAAGTAGAAGTATATCATCTGTGTACATAGTAATATTAACCTGTGGTAAGTTAATACTCTTCTATGGTCTATAAATATGGCAACATGATGAGACAGCATATTATAGTTACCCAAGACTGATAAGGAATAGTGATCTTTAGAAGCATGCGTAGTCTAAAAGTAATAGTAAAGAATGTGTACAATACTTTTTTATCTAGTGTATTTCTCTGCAATTTTCTTTCTAAAGTCATATTTATGATGCATGTTTCTTTCTCAAAAGTTAACATTTTAATGTTTTATTTCAATGGTGTCAACTATGTTGCTGTCAGTTATTATGAGTACTCTGCATCATTAAAATAAAAAAAATCATGGAAGTCACCAGAGCACTCCTAGGGACCCCAAACATGAATATCAATATAGCAAAGGTGAAAACCTTAGCAGTAGGATGCCACTCATGGTCCACTGACTTGGACCTTCTCTGGCTATCTGTCCATACAGTTCACTCATCTGGAAGATGTGCTTCCAGTAATCTTACTGCCAGAGCCTGATTCTGGTCCTTTCACGTCACTTGTATTCTGCACAGGTGGCAACATAATATGTTTGTGTGTGTGTGTGCACTTGTGTGTGTACCCATTTCTTTATTCGCATAAATAGCTAGTTAAAGACACCACTGAACTCTGCATTTTTAGGGGTTACCTGGTCCTGAGGGCCCCCAATCATAGCAAGTTATTTTATTTTGATATTTTGTTAACATGCTTGTTAAACCAACAAAACTTAGTTTGGAAATCTTGGACACTGTGACAAAATAACCAAACCAAAGCAAAGAGCAAAATATGATCTCTACACAAGATAATTTGTAAAAAAAAACATAATGGCATAGAACAGCATAAAACATGCAGAGTTTATTATTAACTTTATTATTAAGTGCTTTCATCCACCTTACAGTCATGGACTTCATTAGAACACATACCTTGTGTAGAGGTCATAATTTGCACCTTGTGTTGGTTTGGTTATTTTGTCTACTTTCACAAGGCAATTTCCTTTTTCTGGTTTGTAAATCTTGGATACTTAACATGTAAGTTGAATAATAACTTTGACAGGATGAAGAATTTTAAGGATTGGCAGTGCTAATTCTTTAAAATTCTATCTCTAGTTATAGCAATGTTAACTATATATATGGGTACTGATTTTCTCATTTGAGGGGCCTCATGACTTTATTAAATGTTTTACAACTGATATAACCACCTTGACTGAGTTACAAATCCTGCTGTAACCCACTAAAACTAATGTGCAATTTGTTAATAAGGTTACCCCCTTTGCAAGAGGCAAAACAATCAAGCCTTTTTGCTCTACCATTTGTCCTGCTTACTCCACCCCCTTGCTATACTACTGCATGATGCAAATGAGCATCTCTGCTCATCACTATAGACAGCAGAATGTCTTAATTTTTAACTGATCAACCTCAGACATTATCACATCATGCTGGAATGATGCTTGAACCAAAGTCAATATCCTGAGATGGTGACTTTAGAAACTTCAGTTCTCAGGTTTGTAAAGTCATTTTCCCCAACTGTCTACATGTGGCAACTCTTGTTTATGACTGGAGGCACAGTTTAATTAATCTTACTGGTGATCCCTTGACTCCATTAACTCTGCCATTAACTACTTAGCCTGTTGATGCCTCTTGATTCTATTAATATTGCTAAGGGAGTCTTACTTCTTTTTTGTTTCACTTTTTTTTTAATTTTTACAAGTCTTTTGGGTTTAACACCATGACAGGAATGAACCTCATTACCAAGTCAAAGTATGATTAAAGTTCATGAAAATAGTATTTTTCAATCTTTGATGTTAGCCAGAAGTGCTCTTCGCAGCACCCACAATATGCCCAGTAATGACGCCTTTGCAATTCGTATGGAGTTACATGTATCGGTACATATCTGAATATGATTGCAGATTCTTTTTTCTAAGGCCCATTGCTCCTACTACAGCTGGAACTGTCTGGGTAACTGTCTTCCGTATTGATCTTTTTACTGGCTGCAAATCCTGATGTTTTATAACTGTGTCTCTCTGTACACAAGACATTGTAGTCACCGGGTGTAGTGATTTCAATAATAAATGCTACTTTTGTCTTCTTTTCATGAACCACTACATCTGGTTTTCTTGCATCAATCTTTTGAACTGTTGGTAATGGGTAATCCCATGTGATGTAGACCATCATTTTCTATCATGCTTTGTGGCTCATGTTTCCAATGTTTTTCAGCTGCTTCAGTGTTATAATGTTTGCACAATCCCCAGTGCAACAGTCTTGCCACATTGTTATGGCTTTAGTTCATCTGCTATTAGTATGTCACAATCAGCAACAACATGTGCAACTGTTTCCAGTTCTGTTTTACAAAACCTACATTTGTCTGTTTTTCCCACATTTTCAATGGACTTTGTAAACCAACATGTAAGTAAGTCCACTATTTTGGGCCACCAATATTAACCTTACATTCTTTGGTTTGAATTCGCTTCGCCTTAACCATTCTTGAGGTTTTTCCAGGAGTTTTCTATACTCATAACTATATTAATGCATTTTTCACATTTGTTGCCCCCTCACCTGATCCTCTCCCTTATATTCTTTCTTTTGTTTTTTTAGCACATTCAGTTGCTGCCTGATTTTTATCTACTTCTGGTTTGATTTCCATTCCCACATGAAGCAGATATGCTTCTGCTAGACTAAGCACAGAAGTCATCTTCAATTTATTCTCCTCATGTTCATCTTAGGTTTATTCTCCTCATGTTTCAAAATGTTCACTATGTTTGGGTTTTATGAGGTCAGCAGATACATGTGCAGTCTCATGATTGCAGATATATACATGTAATTAATTTCAAGGAGACCCATACCTCCTTCAGAATGGGGAATATATAATCTTGGTATGCAATGAGTTTTTGTAAATTATTTGATGAGCATGAAGCATCCTTCTTGTTTTCTTGTCTAATTTATCCAACACCTTTTGGGGCCAGTTAATCACTCCAAAACCATAAGTTAGACATGAAGAGCAAATTGGTTTATAGCTTTACAAAATGAGCCAGACTTCCAAGCACCCAATGATCTTCTCAAACACCAAAGTGTTCAAAATTAACTGTGCCAGCAGCAACAAATAAGTAGACAGCAAATAGTCCAAAATATATTTAATTAAAGCACTTTTCATTTGCATAAGTGTGCAAACTTCCTCAGAATTAACTCATAATACCATAAAAACAGGTTTTATACAATGAACTTAATTGTTCTGTACAAATTAGTTACCTCAAAGGTAATCACTTAAAATTTAAAGGTACAAAACCTTAAAACATACAGGAAAATTACCTGCTATTAAATACTGAGAAGTAAATACTAACAGACAACAAATAACAAGTGTTGCAATATATGGAAAACATCCTACATTTTACAAAAGCCTTTATAATACAAATAACCATGAAATTAGGATGGTATGTTATGAAAATAAAAACATTATTAACAAATAAAACAATAATTCTTACACATAATTTTAAAAATTAAAACATGAAAGCAATAATAATAATATAAACCTAAAATCATTGTAAATGCACTTATTCAGTATGCATAAGCAACTATTAAAGGCTAAATGCTATCTTTTAAGACTAAAAATACTTAAAAGGCAAGCAATAGAGCATGCCTCATTTAAACCAGGAGAATGATAAGATTCCAACCTGATTTGCCACTGAAGTTCAAGAGCTAACAATTTTAACGCAGCAGGGCCCCCTCTAATATCATTATGCACTTGGTCAATCCCAATGAATTTAAATTGATGAGTGGGATAATCTAAAATATGTTTAGCAAGTGCATTGGTTGTCTTTAATTTCCTAATGGCATATTGGTGTTCATAAATGCGTTCTCTGAACTTTCGTTCAGTTTTCCCCACATAATGAGCATGACAATTCTGACATTGCGCTAAGTATACCACCATCTTCAAATTACAAGTTAATCTATGCTTGAGTTTGAATACATGCTTACTAACTGTAAACCTGTTGGATTCAATAATGAATTTGCAGTAATTACAGTTATGGCATTTAAACATCCCTGGACTTCTGAAAGGATGACAACTGGTATAATGCAGTAAAGTATTAGAATGCGTCGGTTTCCTGTATATCCTTGATGTAAAACAGGATGACTGAGGAATGGAGAAAATGTGTTTTGGTACCAATTTTTAAGAATAAGGGTTATGTGCAGAGCTGCAGTAACTACATAGGGATTAAACTGATCAGTTTACAAGAGGGTAGTGAGACCAGCTATATTATATGAATTGGAGACAGTGGCACTGACAAAAAGGCAAGAGTTAGAGCTGGATGTGGCAGAGTTAAAGATGTTAAGATTTGCAATGGGTGTGATGAGGGTGGACAGGATCAAGAATAAGTATATTAGAGGGTCAGCCCAGGTTGGAAGGTTTGGAGACAAAGCCAGAGAGGCAAGATTATGTTGGTTTGGACATGTGCTGAGGAGGGATGCTGAGTATATTGGGAAAAAGATGCTAAGGATGAAACTACCAGGTAACAGGAAAAGAGGAAGGCCTAAGATAAGGTTTATGGATGCGGTGAGAGAGGACATGCAGGTGGTTAATGTGACAGATCAAGATGCAGAGGACAGAAAGAAATGGAAACAGATGATCCGCTGTGGCGACCCCTAACGGTAACAGCCAAAAGAAGATGATGATTAATGTATCCTATTTACTTCTGTTATATCGCACAAATATCTATGGAGGGTCCTAATTATGTGTTCATATGTTTTATCAAACTTCTAACTTTTTGGGTTTTGTTGACCTTCTGCAGTCTATTTCTCAATACGTCTATCCATCTCTATTAAATTAAGCAACTCGTCTCTAAGATCATTTTCTTCTAAAATGAGGGCATACTCTTTGTTCTCTACTGCGGGCATTCTATAGAAAGTTCCAGAGCATCTTCTTGTGCCAAGTTCTCTTCAGTTTTACTCTGTGTCATCCACTGCTCTTTCATATAGGAACTCACTGGTCTATCACTCCACAACATTGACTGTGTTAGAGTTGCCAGGGTTTCCTGCTCTTTCCCTTGCTATATAGCTCCAACTGAATATATGTACTGGTTTCCTATGGGAGGCTCCAAAGTATCTTCATATGTCAACTGATTAGATGCATCTTGCTTCAATGGTATCTCCTTAATTTGTGTATCCCTTGCTCTGTCCTGTTGTGTTATCTGATTTAAATTTTCTACACTAAATCCTTCACTTTGCAGGTAATCCATAACCTCAGTTTCTATTTCTTTAACTTTTCCATTACTAATCCTCTTTTCTACTTTTCCTCTTTGTTTTCTTATTTTTTGTACTGTAAAATTTTCCATATTCAGATGTCTTTGCCTGTATTTCTCTTCAAATATCTTTGGTGCTGCTCTTTTTGCATTGATTAGTTTTGTTTTCATCTTTGCATAAATATTGCACTATATTAACTCTCTTTTTCTTTCCCATGTTCATATTTCTTCTTCAGCTGTCTCCTGCCCCTGGTTTCCCCTTACTTTCTGGACTAGTTGTTCCATCATGCTGTGATATGACCTGTGTTAGACTTTCTACAATGAATCCTTCACTTCACAAACAAACCACAACTTAAATTTCTACTTGACTAATCTTGTGTTCTACATTCCCTCTCTGTGATATTATTGTTTTACTGTGAAATTTTCCATATCTGGGTGCCTCTGTCTGTATTGTCTTCTAATATCTTTGGAGCTGCCTTTTTGTGTTGATTAATTTGGCTTTCTCCTTTGCATAAATATTGCACCATATCAGATCTCTCTTTCTTTCCCATGTCCATATTTCTTTTCTATACCCTTCAAATGTCTCTAAATTTTGTTCTTTAAATTTTCACACTTCCTTAGCCACTTCTTTTTCTAAAAAGCACAATGTTTCTTAGTCTATATAGTGTTTTTCATGGATCTGTTGTACTTGAAGCTTCTGACGTTTTTTCTAGTGGAAGTATTTTTCTTTCCTTTAATTTCTCTCAGTCTTTTTGCATAACTTTTATCTGGAAATTTTGGGCTTCTTGCATAATAGCAGCAATTCATAATTTCTTTCTTATCCTCAATAGTCCACTCTATCATCTGTAAGGCTTACTTTTGGCCTATCAGTTTTTGTGATTTTTGTGGACTGCTACTTCCTTCTACAACAGAGGGGTCATCCTCCCCCTGGACCTGGCCTAGTTTGTTCTGTGTTATATGAACCGAGTCTGCTCAGACATCAATTACTTTGTTAATCCTGCTACACTCCTATATTCTCTTAATCCCCTTGAAATCCTCTTCCCATTAATCTTGCTAGAGATATACTGATTTTGTTACATCTGATCCCCAAATCCATCATTTCTCAGGGTTGTTGCTTGACTTCTTTAGTTCTGCTATACCTGTCTGAGTTCATTAATTCTGTTATGACTTTGTCAGGTCTGCTGGGGGTCTCAGAACTATAAAGCTGACCTTGTTTCCTTTTCACATATTAGAAATTATTAATGTGAAACAATATTTGACTAGTTCTTCTACTCAGAAACAACCACAGTTTATTTGGTCAGCTGATCAATTGAAGCAATCATATTATTTTTGCTTTTGTTTTGTCTGTATAAAAAATAAAATAAGTATTTTTGTTGAAAGTACTAGTGAAGTTTGGCACATAATCATCTTGAAATTTTATGTTGCATAAACCAAGAGAAATGTATACTTACTCACGGTGTGCTAGCTTATTTGATGTATTTTGACTACTGAGTTTTCCTTATTTTTTTTGGCTAACATATATGGTAATAATATAATGGTAAGTGTGGTAATTTAATTTGCTTACATTTAATAGGGGTATATAAGGAGAACAATACTGTATATTACCTGATTAAACTATTCCTATCTTACTCATGAATGATTCCATGAATGTTTTTTGTCTGTGGTGAACTGGTCAGTTAGAATGAGACAATGAACTGTAACAAGTAATGATGCAAATAATGTTTTAAGAAGATCATGGTGCTGATCAGGTGAACGTTATTAGCATCCATGGGTATGAATGAATGTGGAGTGACTGTGCATTCCATTAGGTAGTACATTCAACTCATAAAGAGACAGGAATTAGACTGGATATACATTGTATCTACACGTAACAATAAATGCTTATGATCTTCAGGATTAATCAGCTTATTTAGGGTCTACGTTTTCACAAATCTTTCACAATGCAGTGTTACGGAACTGAGACAACAGAAAGACTGAAATGTCAGGAGATGTTACATCACTGGAAGATGGCAAGTATGAATGAGGCAGAATCCAAACAGTTAATGAATCCTTAGTTTCATAAGAACTATATATAATTTCAGTTCTATGGAGAAGTTTTATAACAAGTATATAAAATTTAAGTTGTAAGGTGAAGTTTTAGGAAGTATGTTGAAGTAGATTGGCTATCTTATATTGTCCTTACAAGCTGACAAGGAACACAAATCAAAATCTCTAGAAAAACCATTAATATTCTCTCTAGAAATTCTGACAGTTAACAGTAATCCCATGTACCTAAACAAAAGGATGCGATGGGAATGAAAAAGCTAAGTCAAAAATAAAAAAAATCACATCAGTATGGTCACTCACCATAATGGCATTTTGGGATACAACATAATAAAAAGATAGCTACTTATTGTGGTACAGGAACATATGTAGGCCATATCACATCAACTTAAATTAAAAATATATGCTTTTTCACTGTATGACCATTGTGGTATTTGAATTCTCTATAAGCCATCTTTTCAGACTACCAAGAGAAATGCTCATATATTAATTTCAATAAAATAAACTTAATGCTCACCACTGGACAGTCAAAGTTCTTCCCTCAATTTAGTCACTGTGCAAATCCCTCCCCCTCCCCCATTTGATCTGGGGAAAAGAGAGTTGTCAACATACTGAAATATCTATCTTGTCTATTAATACCTTTAAAAACATCAGAATTTTGTTTTCACTGTTGCTAGCCTATGAAATCCTAATTCTATAATTCTAATTTATTCACCACCCTCATTTCATTTAATTTTGTGGGTTAAATATTAATGCCTGAGCCATTCTTCAGCTTCCCAGGGCAAATAACTATTGCTCTGTCTGCATACCACTCAAAGTGCTACCTTTATGAACTTGGTCTCACATCTTTAGTTACCCAACACATTTTCAAGCTTTTTCCTGCTATCTCCATTTGTGTCATTCTGTTTTGCCTGCTCTGACAAAGATGTAAAGAAAGCTGATAAATAAAAAAACAAAAAAACAAAAAAAAAACTAAATTAAACTTAAAATTGTCCTTTCATACTTAACTTTACCTCGTGCAGAACATAATATTCAGACGAAGCTTACATATATTTCTGGAAAAAAAATCAGCTGTAAAAAATGAATACTGTAAGCAAACACACAGGTTCAGGCAAAAGGTTCATAGTACACAAGATGAGATGAAGCAAGTCCAAGGCAAAAGCAGTAAGCTGTAACAGTCAGTGACTTAGTCATATGATGCTTTGGCAAATGTTTTTCCCTTATACTCTCTTATTAAACTGAACATAACCTGCAATTATGCAAGAGATCATTCTGCTAGTCACCGAATTGTGAATTTTCCAAGGACACCATTTTCTGTGACGTGACACAGGCCTCAAGCTTTTCCCATTCTCTCCCACTGGTACCCAAGCTGAATATCTGGTGCTTGTGTCAGCTATGGCCCTCCAGTAGCGGTGAGCGTCCTGGCTTCTGGATTAATAAAAACTAATATTCAGAAGACTTACATGACTTAAGCATCAAATGTGGAAACATTCTACCAAAGTGTAACAAAATCAAAATGCAAACCAGTAGAAAAAATGGGCAGTGTGCCTCATGTGGCATGTGATTTCATGCTGTATGCCTTAAGAAGTCATGCATGCTTTTAAGTATGGCAGTTAGGGAATTTTCAGAATTGTGCTGAGCTGGAGAGTAGAACCAAATCATGACCATTGCAAGTTGTGAAGGGTCTTCAAAGTCAGATCCCTCAGCTGAAGATTTTTGCGGCATTCATTAATCAAAACTACAAAGCTGTGTACCTGGGTAGCCATTTCCATCCATATCAACCTCTCCTGAAATGGACTGTCCAAACATCTGCAGTACTGGGTTAATCCGCTGACCAGACAGTCTCTGAAACACAATTTAAGAATACATTAAATAAGATGAAAAACATTATGTACCGAATATCACCTCTTCAGTACTGATGTGTGTGTGTGTCTTATTTTGTGGAAAAATATGCAAACAACAATTTTTGGATGTAGGTTTGAAATTCCAAGAACTGGCATGCTGACACAATAACAACTATTGCAACACATCAAGGTCTACTATCAGCTGACAAACAAGCACCACACTTTCTCAATGTTCCTTAGGTCACCCCTACCCCTTCCTCCTGGTGATGACTTGATAACACAAACAGCAGAGCAGAGGAAGTGCTCACCTTTCCCAGTAGAGCGCTGAAAGGAAAGTATTATCTGACTTTAGTCATAATTTATGGCATCTTACTTACTCATTCTCCTACATCAATGCAAAATCTGATATTATGTTCTGCAACACTAATGTTGGTTTCAAAGAAGCCATTTACCCAGACTGTACAGCCATCTTAGGTTCATCTAAAAAGAAATGTGCCCTTTATCATCCACTAAGAAAACAGCCTTCCCACAGAAGCTGTTAAACACTGTGACAAGTATCCCATAAGAAATACAGCTGCATCAGACATTGAACTTTACAGCAATAGAAAAGACTGAAGTACAATTTAGCAAGATGCAGTGATTAGAGAAAAGCCATCTATTACTGGATCACAGAAAGTTACTAGGCTATTGGCCCTAAGGCTCTTATAAGAGTAGCCAAGAATTTAGCCCATGCTCTGACAAGTCAGCACCCAATGGCCCTGTCCAGTAGGGACACAGGCAGAATACCACGGGTGTATTTTCTGTTCCTAATCCAGTTATCCAGGATGTCCTTAAAAGGGTTAATGGGGTACTCTGTTTGACGTGAAGAGGGAGTCTATTCCACAAAAGGGGAGTCTCTGGGACACAAATCTGTCCGGCCAAGAGACTCTGGGACACAAATCTGTCCAGCCAACAAGTCCTATGTCACAGACCAGGTTGAGGTTGCACGTGTGGGTTACTTGCAGATATGCAGCAGTTCCATCAAGGTGGGAACTGAGATTGCTTTGTATGCCAGACAGAGGTCACCTCTGAGGAGTCTGTATGAGAGTGAGTAGAGTGACAGGGCCTTTACCCTATCTGTGTAGGGTAGATGTTTGAAGCCCTGGATTCTCCTGCTGAGGAAACTTTGTGGGCTTTCCAGCTGCTGCATGTGCTTTGTGATGTACATGCTGAAAGGGGCATTGTACTCAATAATGGGTCTTATAAGGGAAGAATACAGGGATGTTATGACCTCCTTGTCCCTGGATGAGATACCTTTACTAATGAGGTGGGCCATGTAGAAAGTTTTCCGTACAACAGAAGCAATATGGTGGGTCAAAAGTCTGTTTGCTATCAACTTGGGTGCTCAAGTCTCTTACGACTGATTGCGTGCTAAGGAACTTGTTATTAATGTGATAATTTATGGGGATGTCACTCTCCCCAAAGGGGATAATGATGCATTTTTTTGCCATTCAGTTTGAGGCCATGTTTCTGGCACCACTCATTTGTTTGGGTGACACCCTCTTGGATGATGTCCACATCACTAGGGAAAATGATGACAGTGTCCAACTTGCAGTCATTTGCAAACTTGGCCCCCCATAGCCCACTGGTTGTGGCCTGCACCTCAGAAAAATATATCCCAAACAACAGATGCCTCAAGACCCATCCCTGGGTACACCACTCATTACAGGTCTACTGCTTGAGATGGCTTCTCCTATTTTGACTACGTAGGTTCTTTCAGTAAGCCAGTTTGCTACCCATTAGGTAACATATGGATCGATGCCTACTTGAGAGAGTTTATCTATTACACCTGAGTGGAGAATAGTATCGAAGACTTTGGCCAGGTCAAGGTAGGCGGTGTGCACTGTCTTCCCCTCATCCATGATTTTGATGACTGTCTCAAGAAGTTGACCAAATTTAACAGGCATGACCTCCCCTTGACAAAACCAAACTGTTTGTGATCGAGTGTTTGGAGGTTGCCAATGTCCTTGTTAATGAGGTCCATGGTAATCTGCTCCATGGCCTTGGAGATCAGGCTAGTTAGGCTGATGGGTTTATAATTTCCTGGATATGTGGATGCACCACCTTTGTGCAAAGTGATGACAGTGGCTGTCCTCCATTTGGCTGGAATGAAGCCTGTACTCATGGGCTTGGGTTGAATGGGGTGCCTGCAAGTTCCTGCCTGAGTTCATACAGGTTGCAGCCTGGGATGTTATCAGGTTCCATGGAGGCTACATGTTTTGGCTTTGAGAAGGCTGTGATGACTTGCTCTCTAGAGATAAGGGGCTGGGGGATGTCCTGATTTACTGACACGTGGAACAGAGAGGTGAAGTTTTCACTGAACCTGTCTGACAGCAGGTTGGATATTTCTATGGTGCTTGTGTATGCGGTGTTGATCTTAGTGCTTCCTTTGAGATTGCGGACATATGTGAAAAAGGCCTTATGATTGTCTTTAGTAGATGTGGCCAGTTTGGACTTGAAGTTTGCGTTGGAGGATGTCACTAGTGCTCTTATTAGCTTGTTAAGGCTAAGGACAGAGATTACTTCCAATTAGGCACCTGCTCCTTCTTGGTCCTGGACAGCAATTTTTTCCTTTTATTATAGAGGTTATTTATTGCAGATGTCCAGAAGACAGGTTCACTCTTCCTTGAGGAGGAGGATTTTGTCCTGTCAGGTATTCTTGATTCCATGCAGATATATAAATGCTTGCATAGTACTTTAGCGTAGGTTTATACATATGTGCCAGTTCCTATGGTGGGGCAGGGGGTTGTGAAGATGTTTATAGCTTCCCTCAGGAGGTTGCAATCAGCTTTGGAGAAGTTTTTTTATCTGAGCCTAGCAGGGGAGGGGTCGGGGGAGACGGTGACTTCAAAAGTGACCATTTTGTGGTTGGATCTTACCAGGGAGGATGACACTGTATGGGGTGCTGCAGTGGTTATTCATGTTGGTTAAAACCAAGTCCAAGATATTTTCACCTCTTGTTGGGGTGTCGACCAGCTGTTCCAAGGCATTTGCATTTACGAAATCAAGAAATCTTTGGCCATTTGTGTCTATAACTTCATTTAAGAACATTTATATCATTATCTTGACAGAAGATGAAAGTGCAACTTAAATACTAATACGAGTTAATATATTTTATTATAATCTCACTGAACAATTACTTTACATAATATATTTTATTACAATTTCACTAAACAATTACAGCAAATGTCATTATATTCTATTAAATTTTATTCACAATAAACATGCACATATCACTTTTTTGCCTCTTGGGAAAAACATGCATCACATAAAATGTTATATATATAGATAAATAGTATATGTATGTATGTGTGTGTGTGTGTGTGTGTGTGTGTGTGTGTGTGTATATATATATATATATATATATATATATATATATATATATACACACACACACACACACATATATATATATATATATACATACATACAATATATGTATGTATAGTATGTGTGTATGTGCATGTGTGTGTGTGTGTGTGTATATATATATATATATATATATATATATATATTTATATTTATATTTATATTGTGCAATCACTTCATCAGAAACAGGCAGCAGATGAAAATTTTTCCTGGACTTTTGAATTATTATGCCGGGGAGGATTTGAGTGTGCTCCTGAAAGAGCAATATGACTTCATGTTTCTGTTCCCGCAAGTAGCCATGGATGTGAAAAATATGTCCATAGAAGTAAGGAGACAGTTTACATAGAATGAAGTTGGAATATAAAGCAACACAGAGAAATTCATATTTTGAGTGGGATATTAGAGTAAAAAGGATTTGCCTGTATGGGGTTTGTGAAAACCATGATGGTGGAAAGACTGGATTTTCCAACACATTATTAGAAAAAATACAGAAAAAGCATACAAACTGCAGTCATTAGTAGCTAGTAGGATGTATGGCTAAAAAGAATGACTTTAGTTCATTTTGTGACATAGCATGAGATGAAGCAAGTTCTGAATAAGAAGATAATGGTTGATGGGAGAGCAGTGTTTGTAGACCGTGACTTCTCAGAATACCAAACTGCAGCGGGTGATATTTTCAGCAGGTTCTATCACAACTTTAGTGACCTGTTAAAAAGGGTTTTAGGTGGTAAATACTGGTGTTTGTGGATCATGACATCTCAAATTCTAGCAATCTGCCAGGGCTACAGTTCTCATTTGCCACACACAGTGGCAAAAGTTAAGATATAAACTCTTGTTTCCAGCAATTCTTAAAAGAGATTTTTTTCCAATTGGTGTGCAGTTCCTCACTTCAATTCTGTCAGAAATGGATAGGCTACAAGAGCAGCTGCAGTCACTGGAAGTTATAGTACTGGAACAGAACAAAGATCATGTCTGCTGGGAAACTGCTGAACTAAAAGACTGGGAACAAGAGCCTGAATAAGGAAATGGTGAAACTGTTCTCAGGTTTTCACTGGAAAAAACACACAATTCAAAAGACAGATGTCAGCTGGTAAAACCACAGTAATGGTGATCAAGTCTAGTGTAGGAAGGGAGAGCTGCACAATGGAAACTGTGTTTTAATGCCTTTTCACTTTATTTTTACTTTTTGAAATGCAGTATCCCAGGCTTGGGCCCACATAACAAACAGACAATAAAGTGGGCAAAATGGTGTTGAAGTAATGGTGAATTTGGGCTGGGATTCATAATTAAGTTGCTGCACAGTACACAGTGTGAACTTGTGCAATGACTGGCAGTAAGTAGGATGATGGTGCATTATAGAAACGTGCTGCACCACAGTGAAGAAGGCAGTGGAACTATCAGTCATGTATACAAATGACTCATAATGACAGACAACTGAAGGCGTGTACCCAAAGGAGGCAGTAATGGCATGGAAATGTATAGAATCAAAACATTGCCATAAGTTAAAGTCATTTTGGAGGAACTTGTACACCAGGCTATTCAACTTGATAAAGAATCAGAGTAAGCAGGAAATAAATGAGTTGCAGAGAGCAATAATGGTCTGTTATGGTAGGACTGCACAGCAGCATCCTGTCCTATTTATCACCAGTAGCTCCCATCCGGTAGTACAACAAAGCAGACGATGCCAAAGAAAGCACTATAAACAGTGGATTCCACACGATGATTAGACTTAGCAGCAGACAGCTGATGACAATTTAAGGATCCTGGTATTCATGAGCAACAAGTGGAATCTACAGTAATGCATGGCCTTTCTAATCCCTTAGAGGCAAAGAAATGCTTAGCACTCACTATCAATTGATACTGGAATTTTCAGAGACCAGTAGCAGTCTGAAAATAATGTGATAGTCACATCATTGTGCATTTTCTGAGCCATAGGAAGCATTAAACTCTAGCATTAAACTCTATTGTCTTCAAAACTGTCTGAAAAGAACCCACAAAGACTCTTCTATTGTGTTCAAAGTTGAAGAGCAACAATGATGTTCAAAAGTGCCATCTAGTCAGTAATTGCAGGCACTGTGGGAAGAATATATGAACAGACAAACACTGTGTGCATCTACATATGAACTAACCGTGCCAAACTCTCTTCTGTCATGTGTTTCAGGTGATGCTGGTTACCTCCATGAGCCCTGGCTAATGACACCTCTTCATAATCCAAAGACTATTGTCAAACTCCAGTATGACATCGCTGACATGACACGTATGGAAACTCGCAACATTGTCAAAAAGGACTTCAGCCTGCTGAAAATATGATTCCATTGCTTAGGTACATCAGATGGGGCCAGTGCCACAGCCAGCCATGCTACATAATATGATACAGTGAAAACAGGTGGCTAGTCCCATATAGTGGCTTCAGGGCCTGGCCAATGGACCACTGTAGCTCCAACAGCATCATCTGTGGAGGATACTGAGCCACAAGGGGAAAAAGCAAATGCACGACAACACCACCTTAGACACTGGCAAAATTCACATCACTGTAAGTGGATTAGCAACATCTAGTGCAGGATCCTGTGCCTTGATGAACCCACATTAACAATGCAGAGGAATACAGAACATGTTGCTTGTGCATGACAGGCTATGGTGGACAGTGCATAGTCAGGGCACACTATGCACCAGACATTATCATACACACCACATAGGATAGAGCATAAAAAGGGTCAGAGTCATTGTCATATACACAGGTGTTAAGGGACACTGAGTCATGGTTGCCAACACAAAGTAGATTGGGGATAATGTTTCAGAAGGTGGAGATATGGGTACCTCACATTATGGAAACATATCCTGTCTTAGGGATCACATCTTCTGGTCACAGGGATGGAGTGCCACCATATCACCATATCCTGCTGCACTCTGTTACACTGGGAGACTGGATTCAAACACTCCTATTGTGACAGAAGGTGTGCTACTGCAAAATCCTAAATGGGATGGAGTTTGCTTGCAAAGTATCCTTACCAAGTAGTCGAGTGCAGTCTCCAACCATGATTTGAGGTGACAGATCACTGTATGCTTCCTGATTCTAGTATGAGGTGTACACCCTGTGACAGCCTCCGTACATGGCCATCACAGTTATGTATCCTACTCCACACACTGACAACTCTACCAGTATGGAAAATGCTGATAGTGCCTGAAGACTTCTGCATTGTATTTTGTATTTTACGTACACATATATAAAGTACAGGTGTTGCCCATGAAGGCACAATTCCATACACTGAGTATATAAGTGGAGGGTCACGTGAACTCTAATGTGCACATAAGATAAGACATACATTCATATTACTACTAACAGATAGGAGGGCACACATCAGAATAACAGGTCAGCTACTATGTCTGAGTAATAGGTTTAAAATCCTGACCTTTTAGATGCCTTTAAGTAGGATGGGTTAACCATATAAAATTCAAAGACATTTTATTTCCAGCCCCACAACAGTGAGACTGAATGACTGAAAAAGCAGATTTATATATATACTAAGTCTGAAATTGCTCTTCTCATAATACTCATATATATGGTCATCTTGGAGTTAGTATCTATAAGTTCAGGAGTGTATGTGGGTTTCACCCACTGTAAAAAAAAAGAACTTTAAAGTAGAAAAGCAACGCGCCACATTCACTCTCATCCTCTGTTTTTGTTGTTCTTTTTGACATTTAGGGGCTTGGACTTAATGAGTCTTGATGTTTTAATTGGGTGCTGTATGCTGGATAATGTATCTTATTACAGCACTGATATGATGCCTGCTCTCTATATAACACTTTCATCCAGCTGACTTACTTTAATACCATGCACGAGGTAGCATTCAATATGGCACCAATTTACAACCTCCTCAGTTTTATACCTGGGTGCATAATAGGTAGGCGAATGAGTTCAGCAACCATGAATGCCTCTGAATGAGCAAATCACATGTTCACAGAAGACAGACACATTATACACATTGTTAAATCATGCATCAAGAGTACAGCATACATGGACTCATGCAGGTAACATATCTGCAGGTGTGCATCATGGAACTGTGAAGTGATGCTATGTACCACTCTCAATTCACAAATTGTACTGCATGAGTTATTCACTGTGTGGCATTTCGTAGAGTTGCATGGCAATGTCTATTTCTACAACTGCCTAGTGTAGGTTGTCTGTCTGTCTGTTGCATAAAGGAGAAAAAATATGCTGTAGCTCCTTCACTGTCAGTTAAGGCAGCATTTATGGTGAGGCCTTTCAGGAAAGCTGATGCCTAGCATGATCAGCTGATGTTCTGAGCAGGGCCACAAGGCATAACAAAGAAAAATGAACACTGAAGACATGCGTATGATGACTTGTGTTGCCACCATCATGACGACTTCCATCAGTGGGAAATGGAGATTAGGCAAAAGTCCTCTGACTGGTACTGTCTTTGTTAATGCATGTTTTTTTGGGAACTGTCATCAGTGTCCTGTAAAGATGGCTTCCTAATACTTGCAGGTCTGTCTCTCATACGTCACTGTTACACAAGGCAGGGAACTGAGTGGGGGCTATTATGTGGTGATAGAAAGCAATGTCACTCCCCTGGCCATGTGTTTTCCTCCTACTTGGAGGTCTATTTGTGATATGACTGATATTTAAGGTTGGGAAATGCATGGAGCTCATATGTAGAAATATTTATTTACTTATTTATTGGCATTTGTTAACCGGGTTGGTTCAGATGGGCTTGTGGCCCATTTTCAGTGGAGACCAGAGGAGAAAAGCTCAAAAAAAAGCACAAACGGTTTACAGAGAATCAAACATCTGAGTCAAAAATATGGTCAAAATCAGTTATACAAGAACATTAGAGAGACAAAGCAGAAATGCAAAAACGTTATATACATATCAATATTTTTACAGGACAAAAAAATATAGTTACATATTTACAAAAGAGTTAAGTCCAACAGTATTGATTGTAGTGTTTAATAACTATCCACAATAGTGGAGTACTTAGCTGTATGTGGAGGGACTGAAAAGGTATACAGTGCGGTTGCCGGGAGCTTAAGTAGGGGCCTGACAAGGACATATTTTGGAGTTGAGTAGATGAAGTCTGAGATTTTCTTTATAGTGGGATGGGTGAATGATGGAACAAATGTCTCTTGGGAGCCTGTTCCAGGCTTGGGCGACTGAGTGTTTGTATAGGAGTTTGCCAGCTACTTTTTTTGGTTGGTAGATTTGTAGTAGTTGTTGATTAGAGGTGCGGAGAGTCTGCGGGGGAATGTAGATAGAGATGAAGGAACAGAGCAGGGCAGGATGAAGGTTTGTAAAGAATGAAGTGTAATATTTGAAGTTGTGATAGCAGTAGAAGATGGGGAAATCCTAACCAGTGGAGAGTATTTATGGCAAGGCAGTGATGTGTACTGTATGGAGAGTTTGTGATAAATCTATCTGGCTTGTGATAAGTCTGTTGGAGTTTGTTTAAAGTAGTAGTTTGGATACTGGTGAGTACTGGGGCAGCATATAGCAGGGAGGGGAGGGGAGGAAAAGAGCTTGCACAGGGGAGAATCTGGCATTTGTAGTTAGAAATCTTTTGTTGTGATACAGTTAACCAAGTTTCTGGTGAGTCTTTTTTATGCTTTGGAGGATGTGCAAGTTGAATTTGAGTTCACCATCTATGATTTATTTATTTATTTTACATTTGTTGACCAGGAGAGTCCATCTGGATTGCAAGTCCATTTTCAGTGGAAGCCCAGGGAAAAAAGCTCCAAGAGAACAATATTTTTACAAAACATGGTTTTAAGGACAGACTTCTGACATCCAATTTCCATAGAAGAGACTTTGACATACATATTAACTAACATATAGGATACATTCATTCTCTACAATATAATATTACATTTTAGAAGATATTCCTAAGTTTAGGATTCCTGTGATAGATTTACTGTCACAGTAAAAGCAGAGAGACGTAGAATAAGTTAATAATCATCATAATAATGATGACCCCAAGGAGTTTAGTGTGAGCTTCAGGTTGGATAACAGTATTATAGTAACAGTAAAGGTAGATTTGAGGTGAGAGAGAAAGAGATTGGGGAAAAATAATAAGAGTTTGGTCTTTTTAGGGTTGAGAATGAGTAGATTCCTGGACAACCGCTGTTCAGTGGATAGGAAATAGTGAAAATACATGTCATGGTGCCAGGATGCTAACTCCTCTGCCACCGTATTCCAAGGCAATATCACTATAC
Source organism: Protopterus annectens (assembly GCF_019279795.1). Lineage (NCBI taxonomy): Eukaryota > Metazoa > Chordata > Ceratodontiformes > Protopteridae > Protopterus > Protopterus annectens. The sequence continues at coordinate 599,614,439 of NC_056731.1, read as the reverse complement.
AGGTCTGCGTACTTGGAATACTTGGGTTGAACACCTGCCAGCCTAGTAGATAACCAGCAAACAGGTATAGGTTTAAGGGGAGTGGATTGTATATACTGTGCTGCCACTTTTTCCTACATTTAACAGAGTTCACAGATCTGGCCTTTTTCTTAGAATGGGATCTTACTCATGTGGGCAGCTGCTCAAACTGGTGGCAAAGCAGGATTGGTGCTACCGATGAATGCTGTGCTGTGGTGTACAATTTTTGCACATTAGACTAATACACATGGTTTGCTTTCAATAGTGTATCCAAAGTTCCTTAGCAAGAAGTGACTGAGTAGGTTCTCCCCTGCTGAGAATGTAGCAAGGTAGGATAATGCGAATAGGATTCCCTTGCTGAAGGGGATGTTGACCACTCAGTATCAGGCAGCCTGGCCCCACTGCCTGTACTGGCAATATGGCAGCTACAGCAGTTGACAGAGTGAGTTGGCCATATGACTGTTGCAGAGCATAAAATAGCTCACTCATCTAGCCCCAAACATCTAGCCACAAGAGAGGGAACACTCTTATAATACTGGCCATACTGATCTGTCTGTTGATAATGGGTCGGCACAGTTTCTCTCTGAGACAGGTATCAGCTTACACGTTTCCCACACCCCATCCCCACCATAGTCCCAGGGTATGTTCCTTCACTACTGTCTGCAGGCACATAACTTCTGCGTTGATCAACCCCGGAGAGTAACAAATGTGCCCTCTACTTGTTTCTAGCCATAACATGTCTCCAAATCCTAATGTGCACAATGTATTCCTGTTTTACAAGCTATTGTGTGTTTGTTTCCCACCACATGCTCACCTTTCTCTCTTTTCTTTTTTAGAATAGCTTCAAAAATGAAGCAACACCTTCTGCCACTCTGCCACTAGATGTGCTACCAACAGCATCAGTCCTACCATTACCTGCTGCAGAGCTGTGTCATTCCTGTTATATATGCCATTTCTTGTTGCAGGGCTGTGTGAGTCCTGTTATATACCTTTACCTGATGCAGAACTGTGTCAGTCCTGTTTTATATATATATATATATATATATATATATATATATTTATATACACACAGTTTCCTGCTGCAGAGCTGTGTCAGTCCTGCTCTATATACCGTTACCTACTGCAGATCTGTGTCAGTCCTGTCATATATACCATTTACCTGCTGCAGAGCTGTGTCAGTCACTGTAATATATACACTATTAGCTACTGCAGAGCTGTGTCAGTCACTCATATATAATTATTCACCATTAGCTACTGTAGAACTGTGTCAGACCTGCTCTATATACCGTTACCTGCTGCAGAGCTGTGTTAGTCCTGCTATATATACTGTTACCTGCTGCAGAGCTGTGTCAGTCCTGCTCTATATACCGTTATCTGCTGCAGATCTGTGTCAGTCCTGCTATATATACTGTTATCTACTGTAAACTTGTGTCAGTCCCATAATATATACCATTTACCTGCTGCAGAGCTGTGTCAGTCACTGTAAAATATACACCATTAGCTGCTGCAGAGCTGTGTCAGTCCTCTTATATGTACCGCTTATCTGCTTCAGAGCTGTGGCAGTCCTGTTATATATACCATTACCTCAAACCACAGTTTATTAACAAACAAACAAAAAGGTTAAGCGCTTTCGTCAGTTGACTTCATCAGAACAAAAACATAAAAGTGAACCACACTCTTATATATCTGCTAGTGCTTCCAATTAAAGCCAATAAAACCATCATTTATGCAAATCAGTTCTTAAAAGAGTAGTGTTATACAAAGAAGAGTAAAATATTTTTAAAAAAGTGTATATTAGTTCTAACCTCATTTATGAACCTGAAAATGTATATACATGTAAGAAAAACAGTTATACAAAATCTGTAGTAAAAACAACATCTGAAACATGATGTTTTATCACAATTTATAAGCTCTATATTTAAGCTCAGGTTTGATACTAACATGGTCATTTAATCCAGGTGGGACTGTGGTATTCAATTCTAATTGCCATTTAACTTCTGCCCTTAAAAGTTTATTATTCCAATCACCACCTCTTACATCCTTTCCTAGCACTTCAAGAATACCAAACAGAAATTTATGGCCAGGAAATGTTTGAATATGTTTGGATAGTGCATTCTTCTCATCATTCCTAGAGATGCTGTATAGGTGTTCATAAATCCTCCTGCGTAACTTTCTTTCTGTTTTTCCAACATAGAAATTATTGCAAGATTGACAGACTTCTAAATAAACAACTCCTGGAGTATTGTAAGTCCCTGCACTAAATGTCACCTCAATATTATAGGGTCCCAACAAAACCGTAGGAGTTCTTATTATGTATTTGCAATAGTCACAGTTACCACATGTTGTAGTCCCCCTATCGTTGTCTTTCCTAACTTTCCCATAGTTTTCAAATAACTTTTTAAATTCCTATTAACCTTATAAGTAAAGGAAGGTTGGTTACCAACTATGGACCATATTTCTTGATTGGACTTAAAAATACTCCAATTGTTCATAATAACATTCCTAACTTGGAAAGATGTTTCACCCTCAGTTAACACCATAGATTTAGTGTAGTCAGTAGTAGCACTACAACCTTGTACTCAGGAAGTTTCAGTGGTCCCTAGTAATGGTTTGTACCTCAAGCCCCATTCCCTAACCACTTGTTCCTTAATGTTGGTTACAAATTTCATAGGGTAACCCCTAGCTATAAACATTTCAACCAACTTATCTGTCTCAGATATCACCAAATCTTTTTCTGAGCACATTCTAACTACACGGACCATTTGTCCCTTAACTATGTTCCTCTTAACATAGTATGGATGACAACTAGTAAAGGCAAGATAATCATTGGAAAAAATCGCTTTCCTATAAACACAAGACTGAAAACAACCTTTGACATGGTCCTTAGATAAATATACATCCAAATAATTTATACTAGAGGTCCCACAAGCACCTGTAAATTTGAAATATTCACATCTACTATTTAAAAATTCCAAAAAGATTTTATAAGAACCATCCACCTTCCACAAAATAAATAAATCATCTAAAAACCTAAGATAAACCAACCACTTATCCCTGAATGGGCTTTCAAAAATAAAATTTGTCTCCCATTTATACATAACTACGTTAGCAAAAAGGGGGAGACATCTGCTACCCATTGCTACACCAGCAACTTGGCGAAAAAATTCCCCTTCAAAACTAAAATAGTTATTTTTTAAGATCACTTCCATTAACACCATAAAAAAATTAATCATGGTGTTACATAGGTTTGTTTTTTCAACCAATGCTTCATGGAAAAACTCTAAACCCTTGTCATGTGGGATAGAAGTAAATAAATCCACAACATCTATGGTGAAAAAACATACTTCTTTACCATAGTATTCCTTCTTAATTCTTTTTAAAAAATCCCAAGAATCAATCAATATGTGTTCTATGGACAACAAACTTTTCCTAACCATACGGTCCACAAACACCCCCAAGGGGTAGGTCACACTGTTTTGTCCAGCTATAATCAGCCTATATGGAGGGTCACTAATATTTTTATGAGTCTTGGGTATCCCAAAAGCAATGGGAATAGTTGTTTTTTTCAATCTGTAAAAAATTATACATCTCTTCATTAATCACCCCTTGAAATAATGAGTCCTCCAATAATAGCCTAATCTTCCTGCAAGCTATATTGATTTGATTTCTGGACACACATTCATATTTAGTCTCATCTTGTAACATACAGGAAATCTTATTGTTGTAATCAATTTTATTAACAACAGTCATGCCACCACCCTTGTCAGGCTTCATAAACCTTAAGTTAGTGTTGTTTCTCAGTTGTTTTAAAACAGATTTCTCAGTCATAGTCAAATTAAAAAAACCTCGATTTATGTTCCTTCAATATCTGATATATTTCCTGACAACATATTTTTTTCAAAAGTATTTAATAAAGGGTGTAGAGGGGGATTGAAACAACTCTACTTCTTTAAATAAAAAGTTGTTCCCTCTGTACATGTTCCTCTAATGGAGTCTTTGTATAAAAGGCCCAAGTTTAATTTTCTCACAAAGAGCTTTAACTCTGTTAATGTATCACTAACTCTCACTTTGTTAGAAGGTACAAATTTTATACCTTTCATTAACAGGTGAAATACATCTTTATTAATGTTAATACCAGCATAGTTAAATATTTTAAAGCCCTTGTATGTACAAAGTAACCCATCAAATTCATACCTTATAGTCCTCGAGTCTTCAGATTCTAAATCTACACCACTACCTATGACTTGGGGTAATTGTTCTTCTTCCATGCGCCAGGGGTATAAAAGATGCAGCCGTAAAAGATGCAGCCGACGGCATTTTCTTCAGTTTTTCTTGCCCCAGATGTCAGGTGCCCCCAAAAAGGTAGAATTTTTATTCTGCTTATAAAAAAGCATTCAGTAACATAATCATTACCTTCATCTACAAGCAAATACACCACATAGGTTGTATAGGATAGAGAAGTATAGATAAGTCCCAGCAAATAAAAGGGGGATGGAGGGAGGGTAACCTGGACTGCAACAGTGAATACACTCGAACATCTACATTTATGGTAGGTACACAACTGTACTATGTTCATTGTGTTTCACTGTTGCAGTCATTACACTTGGGTTGAATCCAAAAGCTGAGGTTGGGAGGCTGAGCCTAAATAGAATTAGGAGTGGCTATGAGACCCTGCAGAACTGCAGTGGCAAAGCCTGCTCTGGATTTAGAGTAAAGAAGTAAAGTGGTAATGCTTTGTAAAAGTGTGCACTGAAATCCAAGTTGCAGCCTCCAAAATATCCTTGGTTGATACTCCTCTGAGGAAGGCTGCAGAAGTGGCTGCTGCTCTGGTAGAATGTGGCCTAATGCCCTTAGGCACTGATTTGCCATGTTGTGAATAGCAGAAACGAATGCAGTGGCCTATCCAGTTTGAAATAGTCTACTTTGAAATAGCCTTTCCTTGTGATCCTGCAGCATATGCGACTAAGAGTTGCTCAGTCTTTCTGAAAGCTTTAGTTTTGTCCAAGTAGAAGCGTAACTGTCTGTGTATGTCCAAAGAATGCAGAAGTCTTTCCCCTTTATTGTGTGTGTTTGGATAAAAGGTAGGCAAATGAATGGTTTGGTTAAGAGCCACACTGGACACTACCTTAGGCATAAATGTTGGGTTTGTCCTTAGAGAAACCCTGTCTGGACGGAAAATAATAAAAGGTTCCACAGCCATTAGTGCCTGTAACTCTGAGACTCTTCTTGTTGAAGTTATTGCTTGGAGCAGAGCTGTTTTCCATGATAAGAATTTTATCTCAGTGTGAGATTTTCCAAGACAAAATTGAGGTCCCATGCAGGTACTGGTGCTCTCCTTGGAGGTCTTATGTTTTTGGCCCTTCTGAGGTACTGCCTTAGCAGTGGATGTGAAAAAATAGGTGGGTCCGTATTGTAATGAGCCAAAATGGCAGAGGCATGGATCTTAATTGATGAGAAGGATGGGCCTTTGTCCAGCATCTTAGTTAGGTATTGTAAAATCTGAGGAATATTTGGTACAAGCATCTCAATTCCTTGTGCCTGGTTCCAAGCACATAATCTCTTCCATTTTTCTACATAAGATTTTCTGGTGCTGGGCCTCCTGGCCTCCAAAATAACTTCCATAACGGCTTTAGAGAGAGGTGTATTCTGAATGGTTACATTATCCGCCATGCAGCCAGATTTAGGGTTCTGAGTTGGCTGTGCAGGATCTGATTGTTTTGTTGGGTCAGTAAATGAGGAATTTGAGGCAATGTCCAGGCTGGGCCTTGAGACAAGCTCTTTAGGATTGGGTACCAGTGCTGGCATGGCCAATCCGGGGCAATCAGTATCATTTTTGGCTTCTCGTCTGACCTTTAGGAGTACCTTGGGGAGGAGTGGCAGTGGAGGAAAGGCATATATTGTAAGGTTTTTCCAGCTGAATGACAGAGCATCCACTTTCCATGCTTGTTTGTGATAAGTCCTTGTGCAGAATCTCTGTAGTCGGCAGTTGTGAGGGGAGGCAAATAGATCTATGTCTGGGCATCCCCATTTCCTTGTTATCATGCTGAAGATTTGTGGATTTAGTTTCCACTCGTGAGGATCCATGAGGTTTCTGCTTAGTTCGTCTGTCAGAGCATTTTTTTTTCCTGGCAGGAATTGTGCTTGCAGATGTACTTGATAAGTCAATTCTGTGTTCCACAAAATCATTGCTTGTCTGCAGAGGGGGTAAGAATGTGTGCCTCCCTGCTTGTTTATGTACCACATGACTGTAGTATTGTCCATCTTTATCAGCAGTTGTCCTGGATGAAGTAGATCCTTGAAGGCTGTCAGGGCATTTTGTACAGCTAACATCTCTTTTTGATTGATGTGAAGATGCCTTTGGCTTGTGGGCCATGTGCCCTGAATACATTTTCCTGCCATGTGGGTCCCCCAGGCATAATCTGATGCATCTGTTGTTAGTGTTTGCCTGGCTGTGGGTAAAGTGAATGACTGTCCCTTGTTGTGGTGACAGGCTTGTGCCCACCATCGAAACTCCTGTTGCAGGCAGGGAATGAGGGTAATTAATGATTCCAGGCTGTGGCAATGTTGAGTCCAAACACTTTTTAGATACCACTGTAGCTTCCTCATATGCAGTCTTGCATATGGAATTAGCAGAATGCAGGATGCCATGAAAGTGTTTAGAATAGACAGGTCCAAAATTGGTCTCCAGGCTTTCTCCTTTCTTGGTACTAAGAAAAGTCTTGAGTAAAATCCTTGTCCCTGCTCTTGTTGTGGTACTGGCTGAATTGCCCTCATGCCCATGAGAGATGAAACTTGCTTTTGTGCCTCTGCCCATTGATTGTGTGGCAGGTCTGGCATACCTTTTGCCTTTGGAAGGGTGTGAAAGTGGAACCTGTAGCCCTGAGAGACTATATTTAAGACCCATTTGTCCTGGGTGATCATGTGCCAATTTTGTGAAAAAAGTGGTAGCTTTCCCCCTAAGGGTGCTGCCAAAAGATAAGTGCTTGGCATTGGCAGAGGAAAGTCATTGGGACTGTTTCCTATATGGCTGTGATTTGTCTTCTCTGCTTTTGGAGGTAGAAGCACCCCATTGTTTGGGCCTGTAAGAGCCCTGGGGCTATTGTCTGCCTCTAGGGCATCTGTATCTGCCTCTTTGTGGCCTGTCTGACACTGGAAAGGACCAATTCTTAGGCCAGTTCCTGCTAAATCTGGGTGGTTGTACCTGTAGGAAATCCTTTACTGTCTGCTTAGATTTCGCTTTATCCTCCATTTTCTTCAACACCTCTTCTGCATTAACACCTAACAAAATATCATGCTGTAATGGAGCATCCAATAATTTTGCTTTAACATGATCAGGCAGGTTCTCTTCTTTTAACCAAGCATGCCTTCTAATGACAGAACCTGTAACAGCAGCCCTGCAAGAGGCCTCCAGTGAATCAAAACCACATTGCAAAGTATGCTTTCCCACTTGTTCAGACTTGTTCAGCTGCATGCAATAAATCCTGCATTACCTTGTTTTCAGAACATTCAGAATTTGTCAACATTTTCTGTTTTAAAGGTGACATCAAGTATTGCTGATATGTAAGCATATGAAACTGACAATTTAAAGCCCTTACAGCCAAGGTAGCAGAAGTGTAAACTTTTTCCCCCCATCTGTCCAGTGCTCTAGAATCCCTATCTGAGGGGACAGGGCTTTTTGCAGTAGAGGCCTTGACCCCTTTGTGACCCTGAGATATAGTTTCTGGGTCAGCAGCAGGGTTTTTATATAGAAATTTATGAGAGTCTGGAACCCTGTAGTATCTGTCTGGCTTAACAGGTGCAGGAGGTAAAGAGTCGGGAGACAGGCCGGTCTCTGAAAATACATCATCTACAATGTCTAGAACAGGGGGAATAGTAAGAGGTCTGTGCTGAGGTAGTAGAAGAAAGTCTCTGAGCCTTTTCTTAGATTCTGAGTAATCTTGGCTCTCCCTGTGGAAATGCTCCCTCATGGTATGCAGGGTTTCCCCAAAGGAATAATCCACAGGAGGAGAAGCTGAAGGAATACATTCTTCAGCATCAGAATCCTCATAGGGAGGAAGAGAGTATCCCTGTTCTGAAGAGGAATCAGAGGAAATGGAAACCTGATCAGAAGAATCATGTTCTGTGTCTTGCCTAGGCCTCTTATCAGGAGGGGGATGGGAACCCCTGATCAAAGTAATTAGGTCTTCGGCCATTTTAAGCATCTGCTTCATAGGCATGGAAGCCTATCCAGGAGAATGCTGTACTTGTTTCTTTATCTTTAATGCTGTTTTAGTCTTTGCCTTGGAAGCTGAGGTTGGCTTGATATATAACTGTGTAGGTCTGAAAACATCCTCAGAAGCCGATGCCTGCTCAGCGGCTCCGGGCCAATCTGAGGGAATAGTTTCCAAGTTTCCAATACCTTGAGTATACAGAGGCCTAGCTGTCTCCATGTGGGAGTCGGAAGCGGCCTGTGGCTCTGAGGTAGCGGGCATCAGGGGCTGTGAAAGCGCCTCACTGAGAACCAGAGAACCGGTGAGTGGCCTAGCGGAGGCCTCGTCGTCAGTTTTGGACCTCAGATGCCTGTCCTTTTCCTTTTCCTTGTGCTTTTTATAAACTCCGGTCATCAGCTGTTCTGACGGCATTATATAATTAAACCTTCAGCCAAAGTAATGAAAAGCAAAATCGTACCGATGCCTAATAGTTGGTTAAATCTAGCACAAAACCGACAGCTAGCAACGTTGTGGTCAGGGCCTAGGTAAGGAATACAGTAAGAATGAAAATCCTTATGAGGTATTTGCTTCCCACAAGAAATACAATTAACTTTTTCTGACATCGGTCTGGAGCAAGAAAAAACT